>NC_142931.1:78687835-78700335 GCF_046866305.1 Octopus bimaculoides | reverse complement strand
TATGCAAAACACCTCATCTCACGTTGCTCTGCGATCACTTTGACACCTGGCGTGTGGTACACTGCGCAACTGTTCAGGCAACTTCGATTTAATGTAGGAAATTTCATGGAGCCAATGTTTAGGGCAAACATTTGATCACTGTATACAAATCATTTGTGCAGTATGTTCATAAAAGAATTGCAGAATCCCCTTTCTTGGTGCTTGTCGCATTGTGGTACAAACCTGTTCGTAAGCGTGTGATGCCATAATTCTATCGCCTTGCCACTTCTTTGATCTTAAACACAAAGTACCCACTTCCATTTGCACCAGTCCGTCGATGGAGTACACGTTGTGCCACCAAAATTTGGATTTCTTTCAGCTGCCCTTTTCTGAGCATATGAACTCCACATTTGTTTTAATGTTTTTGGCAAGACAGTGGTCTGTTACTTCCCCTATAACTGTTCCCGTGTAAGGCGACGAGCTGGCAGAATTGTTAGCACGCCGGGCAAAATGCTTAGCGGCATTTCGTCCGTCTTTACGTTCAGAGTTCAAATTCCACCGAAATTGACTTTGCTTTCATTCTTTCGAGGTCGATAAAATAAATACCAACTGAGCACTGCGGTTGATGTAATCGACTTATCCCGTCCCCGAAATTACTGGTCTTGTGCCAGAATTTGAAACCAGTCTATGTTCCTGGGTGTTTACCCGAGTAACTTCGTAACATATCTCTCTTATGAGTGTGTGAGTGTGTGTATGTGTGTGTGTACGCGCGCGCGCGCGTGTATGTGTGTGTGTGTGTGTGCGTGTGTATTCTTTCTGAGAACTGACCTTTGTCGAGAATTTCTCTGTGGCTCTTAATATTAATTTCAAATTTTGGCACAAGGCCAGTAATTCAAGATGAGGGAGCTAAGAAGGTTACATCAACTGGTACTTATTTTATCAACCCTCAAAAGGATGAATGTCGACCTCGACGGAATTTGAACTCTAAACGTGCAGACAGACGAAATGTCGCTTCGCATTTTGTCCGGCGTGCTAACGATTCTGCCAGATCACCGCCTTTGTGACTCGTAATATTAACCAAACTGTTGTTTTTGTCTTCGAAAACTATATTTTTCACTACATTTGAGAGGCTTTGATTACATATACATCCGTTTGTGGAAAGTTTTTGTGAATTTTTATGTTTTAATTATGTCTGCGTTCGTTACTTTTTTTAATTATTTTTGCCTTCATGTAGAGTAACACAACATGTCCACTGAATGGCCACTGTAATACAGAGACCATCGTATACGAGGCAGAGGTAATTGCAATATGACCAAATGGGCAACCAAATGTGCGAAAGTAAGTGAGAGCAACTGAAGGCCCCTTTAAAACGTGATGTAATAACCATAAGTCCCCCTTCAACGTCCCGGAGTGAAGTATGGTCGGTGAAAGAAAGCGCCACCGAATACAGCAAAAAGTACAGCATAAGGTGGCGATAAAAATTATTTCTAAAAATTATTAACTAGCTAATTTGTTTGAAACTATTTTAACTCATCAGTAATTTTGTGTGTGTGTGTGTGTGTGTGTGTGTGTGTGTGTGTGTGTGTGTGTGTGTGTGTGTGTGTGTGTGTACGCGCGCGTTCAGTTGACATTTGTTGTTTCTTCTTGTTTCTATTTCTTCATGGGGTTATCTATATATAATTATTGATATGCATATATATGGCTGTTCCTGGGAACTGACGTTACTGGTATTCTTAACCCCAGGAGAAAGCCTCCTCCAGCTGGATATTCGATGCAATCTGCACTCGATCTATATTGCAAGCAGGGGAGAGAAACCCTACCATCTTCTAACCATGGGATCACCAGACCGTACGATTTCGACCGCTTTATGGTCATCCTCGGTAGTGGATACTCGTTCGCTAGAGATAACAGTAGTTCACTCGAGCTCGAGATATGTAGAGATCAAGTGATACACAATGACTGATCTTGGAACGAACAAATTAGCTGGTTAGAAAATCTCTATAAAGGATGAGAGCAGGCCCTAAGCACTTAAAACATTTTGATGCCCCCATAAAAGATTATGTAATTCAAAATATAAGCAATGACAAATCATAAAATAATTTTTTTATTTTTCAAAACGAAACAAAACAGTAAAAGGAAAAATAATGTTTATTTTTGTATCCTTCCCCTATTCATATTTGCAAAGTTTCCTTCTACTTTTTTTAATTGCAAAGTCTTTGATCAGATACTCAAAATTAATCGTAGGCAACACGCCTCCATCTATACCTAATAGAGATAAAGACATCCCGAATATTATTTTAACAAGTTTAAAGTGATTTTTTCTTTTGTGCCGTAAACCATTTACTATTTCTGTGGTGCCCCGTCCTTCCTTTAATGCCCTAAGCTCGTGCTTATTTTGCTTAATGGTTAATCCAGCGCCGGATGAGAGCAGTAACTAAGTATAGTTACTTCTCAGTTTCGTTTTGTTTTTCTGCTATGATGTACCATGGAACATGAATATATACATTACAATAGTAAAATGCGCGCATGCGCTCACAAATGTGTGAGAGCAAAAAGAAAGATACTTTCCTTTCATGAAACAAATCGTTTTAAAACCTAACTTCCGCAGAACAATTTGGAAGACGTCCATACATTTTAACACACACACACACACACACGCGCACGCGCGCGCACACACACACACACACACACACACACACACACACACACACACACACACACACACACACACACACACACACACACACTGAATAATAATCGTTATTCTATTTGTCACAAAGACGATAGATGCAAGGTCAACACAAGGACAAATAGCAAAACCCTCCAGGGGGTTATATAAAATACTGAACGAGAAAAAAGAAAGCACGAAAAAGAACATTATAAAAGTAAATAAAATGAAAACACAAATACGGGCCATGTCGCCTGGGGCTAATAAGGGTCACATCCGCTCCATTATCACCCCTTATGGATCATGGATTCCCCTTAATGCCATGGGGTATGCTGCCTCTCCTAAGCGTCGTGTTTCTCCAAGCCAACAGACGCATGCTCAAAATAATATAGTTTACTCGGCCTTTACTCGTTACGTTCATCCACATTTCAGCAAATAAAATGGAGGGCAGACCCACCCTCTCCATCCTCAATAGGAATATTGAATGATAGCTGTTTTTCAGATATCATGTGTAAAAATGTATGTTTTGGTATGTGAATTTTTACTGCTAAGGTTTGCAGCTTTTCAGAAGCATATATGTAGGTGGTGGTGAACTAATTTTGCTACACATACCAGTACACAATCATATGCACAATCACACACATGCCACACATAAGCACGTAAGTACATGCATGTATAAATGCACACATATGGATATAAATATCTACCCACACACACACATACAAATGCTCACATACAGATATCTTTATTTATAGACATAAGTTTGTGTATACCCATACAAAGTGTATGCGTTTGCATGCATGTATATAGACAAGCTTACAAATATATATATATATGTATATATATATATATATATATATATATATATATATATATATATATATATATATATATATATATATATATATATGCATGCGCATATACACGTATACATGCATATATATATACATCTATACACACATACATAATCATGTAGTTATATATATATATATACGTTATATGCATATATATATATATATATATATATACGCATATATCTGTGTATATATGTATATATACATATATATGTATAAACACATATGTATGTGTGTGTCTGTGCATGAGTATATTACATAGAAGTAATTAGGTATAGCCTATGTGCGTAACATTTATGCGTGCATCATACCACCCGCGCTGTGTTTCTCTCTGTAAACACCCCGCTTACTCCGCAGACAACCAACCACGACATGCAGAACTTCATTCCCAAGACTGACGACGCCCTTTTTCGTATATGTATCCTCATGACTTTCTGTCTTGAGTGTAGCTCACAACAAAATGTATACAAATATCTAAGCTACACTAAGCTCAACATCCACTATTAAATCATTATTATTGTTATTCGTCTTCTTCTTATTGTTGTTGTTGTTGTCGAAGTCGTTCAATTAGGTTTAGTAAGGCTGTAGCTGTAGAAGGTAAGAAAACAGAGCGGGATTTAGTTAACAAACTAGACGAGGCTCTTAGGACAGGCATCGCAACCGACGTGTTAGCAGCGAAGTTGGCCCTCGACCAACACTTTGATGCCAAGCATGAAGGCTGCGTTGTCAGAGCTAAAGCACTTTCGGTAAGCGGGCGTCTTGGCAAACGTCTACTGCAACTGGCAACAAAACGGGAGAATTCCTGCTTTTGTTTGTCGAGGAGTGGTGGCTCTGCTAAGAAAGGACCCAAACAAGGGGGACATTATAGGGAACTTTAGGACCATCACTCTGCTCAATGCAGAGTTGAAGATTTTGGCCTAGGTGCTAGCCAAGAGATTGGCGCTTGTCGTGGGCAAACTGATCAGCAAGGCGCAGACATGTGCCGTGCCGACCAGGTCTATCCACGACAACCTCCATCTCATGCGCTACATCATAGAGAGGGTGGGTAACGAAGCTGGCGCTAGTGGGGCTTTGATCAATTTAGATCAGTCTAAAGCCTTCGATAGGGTCGACCATCGATACCTGGCAGCTGTTCTTAAGGCAGCTGGCTTCGGTCTGGTCTTCCGCGGGTGGATAGCTGCTTTATACAGCGGCATCTCCTCGGTCATACGGGTGAACGGCCATCTATCGGAACCGTTCAACATCTCGCGTTCGGTTCGCCAAAGATGTCCTCTCTCCTTCCTTCTGTATGTATTGACTCTCGAGCCATTACTGCGGAAGTTGGAGGCTTTGAGGGGTGTCCCACATGATCTGGGATGTGGGAGGAGCGTGTCTGCCTATGCCGACGACGTCACCGTGATGGTGTCGAGTCACAGGCATATTGACCTGATTGGCGAGACACTAAACGAGTATGAAGCGGTGACAGGTGCGAAAATTAACGCGGAAATGTCAGTGGGCTTGCAACTGGGCACCTGGAGGGGCAAGTCAATGCCGTCCAACAGCGTCGTAGGGTGCTGGACAGACGGACCCGTTAAACTGCTCGGGGTGTGGTTCGGTCCGGACCTCCAGTTGGAGAAAAACTGGGAAGAAGTGACGAACACGGTGGCCAATCTCACCCAGAAATGGGCCGAGAGGAAGCTCTCTTTGAAAGGACGAGCGGAGGTGGCGAATGCGTACATCGCATCCGTCATCTATTACCGCTTGACCGTCGTCCCTTGTCCCGACCGCTGGTTAACCAAGATAGTACGCTTGCTCTTCAACTTTTTGTGGAAGGGCCAGGTACCACTGGTCAGGCACTCTATCTGCTGTCAACAGCCGCTGAACGGAGGCATTGGCATGCCGTGGTTGCTGATGCGCAAACATGCGCTCAGGCTACGACATCTCAAGCGTTTCCTGGACGGTGAACAGGTGTGGTCACCGTTCGTCAGACGCAATTTTCTGCAGCTCGTTTCTTTAACAGAGCTGCAATCCTGGATCAAACGTAGACCGAGAAAGGTCGTTTGGCAACTCGAGTGCCGCCAAGCTCTCACCGCCCTCAGTCAGGCGGACAGTGCGATCGGTAGTAGCTCCACTCTAGCGTTCTATAGAGGGTTAGTGAAGGAAAAGTGCGACAACGTTCTCGGGGAAACTCTAGGCGTCGAAGATAATCAGTTAAACAGTCTGATCGGGAGAACTTTCGGGCCGGGGCCCATGGATAATTTCCAAAGGTCCCTCGCCTGGCAGTGCTACCGAGGTGCGCTACCTGTTCGATAAACTCTACCGGCATGAGAGTAGAGAGGGAAGTGCTGTCTCATAGCAAATTTGTTGAAAGATGGCGGTGTATTGAACAAATTTTTACCAAATTTGGCAAAAATACTCATAACCCTAACCCTAGCCCTAACCCTAACCCTAACCCTAACCCTAACCCTAACTTTAAAACCCGAACCCTAACCCTAAAACCCTAAAGCTAAAACCAGTACAAACGCACGAACGATGTAATAATTAACAGTACCGCCGATAGTTGTTGACAAACAACGGCACTAATTTTATTCGAGAGAAAAGATCCCATTACACCGCCAAAACGTGTTGTTTACAAACGACAACAGTAATTGTTTTCACTTCAATAGACGTCAGTGATTGGTTGAAATTACCGAAATACGACAATTTTAACATGAAATAACTTTAAAAATATAAACTTTTCTCAACAACACTAAGAATAAAATATGTTTTATACGACACATTCTACCAGTGTCCCAAGTTTGAAAGGGTTTCGTTAAGAAAACAAGTTGTGTCTGCTAAATCAGAAAGATTCCAAAACCCTTTATCATTAATTCCTTGAAAAAAAATTTTTTTTTTAATGAATGAATGCGATTTTCCTAATCAGCATGCAAAAACTACACCATAACTACATTTTTTGAAAATAATATGGAGAAAATTTGAAAAACCTTCCAGTAGAAGAAATTTAACAAGATCCGTGTTTCTTGTCTGTATGGGAATTAAGAATGAATTTGCGATGTTTAGATATGGTTATTGATAGGCGATATGAATGAATTATAATTAGACAGAATTCTTGATATTTAAGTCTGTCTTTGGCGAAATTATTTTGTTAATTAATACACAAGTACCTCACTTTAAGCTGACCTACTTTACGAGACCCCGGGTTTACGAGTGTTATTTTGCAACTCACTTTGCAACTCTAGACTTGTTTTTTAAAAAGAAATCCACAAGTCCGCCTATGAGTACTTGGGAATCGGTGATCGCGTCTACAAGCGATGGTGTGCGCGAGTCTAATGCGAGTGAAAGTGATTCAGAAAACGATAATAATAATATTTTTTTTTTATTCTCTCTCTTTACTCTTTTACTTGTTTCAGTCATTTGACTGCGGCCATGCTGGAGCACCGCCTTTAGTCGAAGAAATCGACCCTAGGGCTTATTCTTTATAAGCCTAATACTTATTCTATCGGTCTCTTTTACCGAACCGCTAAGTGACGGGGATGTAATCACACCACCATCGGTTGTCAAGCGATGTTGGGGGACACACACAGACACACAAACATACATGTATATATATATATATATATATATATACCTATATATATATATATATATATATATATATATATATATATATATATATATATATATATATATATATATACCTATATACGACAGGCTTCTTTCAGTTTCCGTCTACCAAATACACTCACAAGGCTTTGGTCGGCCCGAGGCTATAGTAGAAGACACTTGCCCAAGGTGCCACGCAGTGGGACTGAACTCGGAACCATGTGGTTGGTAAAACGATCTTGACATTCTTTTTGATTTACTTAAAATATTGTTTTTATCCTACTGTTGTTTTATTGCCATTTATTTACTTGTGTTATAAAATTTATAACATTACTGCTAGGGGAAAATTATTGCTCTGCTTTACGAGTTTTCGCTTTACGAGTTTTCGCTTTACGAGTGGTCTTCGGGTACAAATTTGGTGGTTTCGTTACACGTATTTTTATTTTTATTGTTTTCGTTCTTAAGTCAGTGAGACGCGGGTCGTGTTATACAGAGGTCATTCATAGGTCACTACATGGCTTAAATAGTGCGTGTTTATATTGTGTTACTTTACACGCACAGACATGCATACTTACACATTTAGTAAATACGGCAATATACAAAAGCCAAACTTGCGCACTTATACACGTATGCACGTTCGTGTGTGTGTGTGTGTGTGTGTGTGTATATATTCTTTCCTTTTTTCTTTATGTCACCCTCTCACATCTATTCTAGCCTTTCCACTTTCTTCTTTTCTGTCTCTTCCTCTTGTATTCCTAGCCTTTTCTCCTTTTTCTCTTTTTCTCCCTTGATCCCTTTCCCCTTTCTCTCTCTCTCTCTCTCTCTCTCTCTCTCTCTCTCGCTGTCTTTCTCCTCTGCCTGCTGCTGTCACGTGATCCGCGGCTAGCTTCTCTTTTTCTTCCTTTCTTACTCGCGTCACATAGCTGACCAATCGCAAATTCTCTGTCTCTCCGTTCTCTATCATTCAGGATATCTTCTAAGCAACCCACTATTCTTGTCTTCTTGGTCCTAAGGCCGTATTTTGCTCGACCGTTCGACTTTGTCCACCGTCCTAAATCACACTCTTAGTTTTCTTTATTTTGTTTGGTTTTGTTTGCTTTCGGCCCTGAATTCTCACTACGAGGAATAAAAAGAAACGAATGTAATTCTTGTAGCCTATTTGTTTACAACGAAAGATATCAAATTAGGTTTCTTATATTGTTTTTTGTATTAAAAAAAAATTTTTTCTTAATTTTTTTCTTCTTACTGATCTGTGATAATGATGTGCTGTTGGTATTTGGCCAGAAATCGATGCCGTAGATGCAAACACGAACAAATACGAATCTTACCTGAAATTTTCGCCTTTTCATAACTGTCACTAATTAAACAAAAATTGCTTACATGCATTTGTTCCAGTTAATATTCTAAGGAAGCAAATGTTATCATGTAATTGGAAACTTGAAATTTGTTTCTAGAATTTTCGTTAACATGTGGGATTGTCGAAGATTTTAAATGTAATAATTAAGCCTCGTATTTTTGACGAAGAGTCTTTCCGTACAATATATCAATTTTATAGTATATACGAGGGAGTACCCAAAAGTAACTAGAAATGTTCTCTGTGGGACAAGCTCGTTGTAGTTCAGGCCTCCGCCTCTAGAAGCCACTTGATGCGACCCTCAGGCGTCAGCTTGCTGACCGACGTCATCGTGTTAAGTCGTATTGCCACGTAGTGCGTCTCTGTTTTGCAGTGCTTCTCCCCTGTTCGTCGATTTTTGCAATGGCTGAAACGAAGGAACAGCGTGCTTCCATGAAATTCTGTTTTCTGCAAGGGAAAAGGGCGACCGAAACAGCTGTTATGCTTCAAACGGCTTACAAGAGGCTGCCATGAGCAAAACACAAGATTACTAGTAGTTTCCACGTTTTAGGAATGGTCGCTTGTCGCTTGAAGACCAATCTCGTTCAGGGCGACCATTCCCAAAGAACGAATGACAACATCACGAAAACTCATGAACTGAGGGTACAAAGAAACGGCTACACAATGATTGGCAACCTCAGCATAGGAGGAAACTGCATCGAAAAGGCCTCCTTATTACAATGAACTGATTATAGTGATTTCGCTTCGAAAGCTTACATAGACGGCATCGCTAAGGCTACGACTTCAGACATCGAAAGCAAAGTATTACTGCTTGGTGGCACTACTAAACCAATTCAAAATATAAAGTTGAACAGTAAAAATATTACTAACCTTGCTAATCTAATAAATATACAAGATGCAGCTACAAAATCATATGTTGATGCTAAATTTATAAAGACTACCTACTCTTTATCACCAGCGATGGGAAATGAGTCAGCTAGATGTACAGTGCCTATCACCAGTGCATCTTCCGCTTATCAAATCTCATTTAATTCCAATTTTAGTAGTTTGAGTATAGCAACGGAAATAATGGGGACAGGTTATCCTTTAACCAAAAAACGGCGAAGAGTGATAATAACAACCTCCTACTTTTAATTTATTTAATTTACATTTAGAAGGGTTGGAGATAATGCTGAAATTTCAAACATGGTTGTAAAGTATAGAAATAACTGGTGGTCTGATGAAGGGGTTTATCAATTAGCTTTCGTTACACTATACGCTGCCATTTAAAGAAAGAAATGATAGTGACGGAGTATCAGGTAAAGCATTTACAAATTTAATGAAAATGAAGCCAGCTACAGCAAGCCAAATCAACACATCAATATATCCAAAGACTACCTTTTGGCAGCATTAATGAAGCTTCCTACTCCAGAGAGGTCTCGAATAGCGGGACCAACGAACAACCCTTTTCAAGAAGTACCGTCGAGGGTTAACATCCTAGATGGTGTTCACACTGCATTGCTCACAACTGAAGTGGAAATCGGCGTCAACACTGTGTCTACTATTATTGCCGCAACAGTTATCTTGGGCCTTGAAATCGCAGCCTTGGCCTGCGGCGTCCTTTGACTATCCAGTAAATTCGGTAGTCGTCGCCTTATAGTCAACGCGGAAAAAGTATGACACAGATCCGGGTTCTAATGAAAAGTAACCTGAACTTTATCTCCGACAATGTGTCAACCAGATGTTGAATTCCGTTTCATGGTGGACGAGGTCACGAAGAGGAACAACGAGATCCATGATGGGACACGAAAATCGCATGCCGTGGTCACCCCCTCTGTGATTGATGAGGAGACAAAAAATTTCCTCATTCAACTGCGCTGAGACGAAGCCCAAGTCAGCCCCGTAATAAAGTTATCAGCTTCACTAAAATGTGCAACTTCACATATAGCAGTGCTACTCAAGATAACCTGCCTCTTTACAACTCGTGATATTCGTTTACTTATGGTGAACCCATATGATATACCTTTGGTTTGTCGACTCTAGGACTCAAAAAGAGAATAAGCTTCAGATTTCAAGCCTTCAAAATGATATCATAAAAGTAGGCCGTTTGTTGCCAAGGGACTTGGATCCACTTCAGCAACTTTCACTATGAGGACGATAACCAGCAGCAAGAATCTCAGGGGTGCATCGCCTGCCTCGCCTATTCACGGGAATATGAGATGAGTAGAGGACCCAACAACACTCACAGCCCCAATTTCTGGGACATACAATTTCTATGGTGCCAGCCCAGATTGGAGAGGGTAGTACGTTGTCTCTCGGGGCTCTATACAAATTTTTGTGGATACGTATAGGGTAGGGAAGCACAAGTTACAATGAACGTTAAGTTGTTTTTTCTCAGCAGGCACTAAGTCAATTGTCTTGAAACCTAGCAAATATTGATGTCAGGATCATACCTGACACTATTATCCTTACTTTTTCAGAAACTTTTGCCCATATGAGTAATCAGGAAAGCAAACGTCAAAGAGTGTGTGATTTGCTGAATGCACTCGTCACACCAAAGGAGATTTCAAGAATAGTTGGAGTGTCCATAAAGACTGTTTATAATGTAAAGAATAGAATGGCTATGAGCAAAACTATTACGAGGAAGTTTGGAAGTGAATGAATCAGCAAAAAACATACCAAAGCTCTCAAATCCAAAATCCTAAAGGTTCCAAATCCATGAGAAAAATGGCAATTGAACTTGAGGTAGACAACAAGACCATTAGAAATGCAGTAAAATATGATTTGGGGTTAAAATCTTACACAAGAGCACCAAAACACTTGTTGACAACAGCCATGAAGGAAAAGAGATTGGAAAGATTGAAAATTATTAGATGGTTCAAGAAAAAGTCCTCCATTGTAACGATCTTTTCAGATGAAAAGATCTTTACTGTCGATGCAGTTCTGAACCGCAGAAATGACAGATTTATCGTAAAATCGACAGCTGAGGTTAAGGGGACATTCAAAATAAAACATCCTGCTCCAGTTATGGCTTTTGTCTCCCGAATATTTGAGGAACACTTGTGCAAGTTTCAGGAAGCGTGTGAAGGCAGTTATTGAGAAAGAAGGAGGACACATAAAATAAAAACATTTTCTATTATGTAAATTTTCTCATGACTTTCAATAAACTAATTGGTCTTAAACTATCTTTCAATCTCTGCCTTAAAATATTGTAAATTTTGCTTCTCCACCCTGTATATGCGCGTATGTTTGAGGCTCCGCGTACGTAAAAGATTGGCAATTGTTAATGCAGGATCGATCCAGTTGTTGAGCACGCAATCCATGCTGTTCCATGACCCAACAAAGAGCCTCTGCTTGGCGGCTCGACCAGCTAGAAACTGCAGTTAAATGTCCTTCAAATTAAATCCTACCGTCTTAAAAAAAGAAAAGACGAGATGATTAAGCTTGCAATACATTTGACCATAGCTGTGTTCGACCAGGGCTGATCTAGTATTACTATCAAAGCTACATCATTATCATCATCATCATCATCAGCTACCACTATCATCATCATCATCATCATCATCATCACCATCACCAACACCGCAAACATCGTCAACACCACCATTACCACCGCAACCACCAACCATGACCACGAAAATCATCACCACCACCATCATTACCATCATCACCACCACTACCGCTACAACGGCCAACATCATCATCACTATGTCCATCATCATCATCATCCTCACCACAACCACTACTGCCATAACCACCATATACATCACTCCTACCACCATAATCATCGCTACCACCTCGTCTAACCACAGCCACCATTAGCAGCACTTCTACGACTACCGCCATAACTACCAACACCACTACCTTCATCACAACTACTAACATCACGACGACGACGACCACCACCACTACCACTACCGTTACTACCACCGCTACAACCAGACCCAGTTGTTTAGAGTACAAGCAACTTTTTACACCTCACAGTTTCCCTTTATGTTTCCTCCTCCTCCTCCTCCTCTTTCTCCTCCTTCTCTACTCTTCAATTTCTCAGTTTTTCCACGCCATTATCTTCCGCCCTCGCCCC
>NC_142931.1:78680335-78685335 GCF_046866305.1 Octopus bimaculoides | reverse complement strand
GTGATGTGAGGGTTTTGGGAGTTGGGGAAGGCATGGGTGGAGTGTGGGTTAGGCTGAGGGTGGGGTATGTTGGTAGGGGCGGGGTATGTGGGTAGGGGTGGGTGGTGGGTGTAAGAAATTGGATGGGGTGGAGTGGGAAGGTAGAGTAGGAGTGTGTTGGGGTGTGGTGGGATGAGCTTATGAGGGGGTGTTGACGATGAAGGCGAAGGGGAAGGTGGATGTAAGAGAGGGGGAGGGTGGGTATGGGAGATATATATATATACTAATAATTCCTATATATATAGGAATTATTAGTAAATATATAGATGTATATATTCTTTTATTTCACTCATTTGACAGCGGCCATGCTGGAGCACCACCTTAAAAGGTGTTAGTCGAAGAAATCGACCCCAAGACATATTCTCTGTAAACCAAGTATTTATTCTACCGGTTACTTTTGCCGAACCACTATATTACGGGGACTTAAACACACCAGCATCGGTTGTCAAGTGATGGCACACACGCAAATACACACACACATATATGTAGTTCAAATTTACAGAAAATAAACAACGAAGACAGGTGTACGAACAACAAGCAGGTGTATTAGTGGAATTGAAAGACGGAAACTGAAAGAAGCTCGTCGTGTGTATATATATATATATATATATATATATATATATATATATATATATATATATATATATATATATATCCACTCACAAGATTTTGGTCGGCCCGTGGCTACAGTAGAAAACAGTTACCCAAGGTGCCACAAAATGGGACTGAACCGGGAACCATGTGGTTTGGAAGCAAGCTTCTTTATTTCATAAATATTTGCCATAAAGGCATTACAAAGAGGGGACGAACAAGGACAGACAAACATAAAAGGGGTGAAGAAGCTGTATCGATTAAATATTTACAATTTTAGATACACAATAAAAATTGGATTATATTTACAATGTTCGATTGAAGCATTGCTCATTACCACCAGAGTAAGCTCTCTCTCTCTCTCTCTCTCTCTCTCTCTCTCTCTCTCTCTCTCTCTCTATATATATATATATATATATATATATATATATATATATATATATATATATATATATATATATATATATAAGCAACAAGGATATCCAGAGATAATACAGTACAATCGTTTCATGCGACTCCATTTAATTGAACAATGTAAACATTACATCAAATATAAAATGTAGAACAATCTTCAGCTGCACAAAGACATAAAATTTAGAAATGAGTTGTGACGTCACAGGTGCCAAGTTGTATCGGCCTTTGCCTTTCCCTTGGATAACATTGGTGGCATGGAGAGGGGAGGCTGGTATGCATGGACGACTGCTGGTCTTCCATAAACAACCTTGCCCGGACTTGTGTCTAGGAGGGCAATTTTCTAGGTGCAAACCCATGGTCACTCATGACCGAAAGGGGTCTCAGCAAAAACCTGCAAAGGGGATTCACTAATAATGATCAAATGTTTGCACGTTAGCTCACTCCCGCCATCAAATCGACGACTATTGAATAGTTGTACGGTGTGCCACAAGTAAAACGTCGAAGTGCTCACAGAACAACGTGAAATGTAATGTATTGCACAAGAAAACAACGCAACGCCCGGCCCGGGGATAGCAACTACAATCTTGCGAACGTGAGTGTAAAACCCTATCCACTAGGTCATGCATCCTCATAAACACACACTCGCGCGCCCGCGTATCTATCTATCTATCTATCTATCTATCTATCTATCTATCTATCTATCTATCTATCTATCTAATGTGAGTGTTAGAGTTTTAAAGAGAGTCGAAGGGTAAGTGACTCTCTTTAAAACTCTAACACTCACATTAGAATTATGCTCAAGATTGGTTGTGTAAATGCGCGTGGCTTGTGGTCTCCTTGGAAACAAGGGTACCTCCTAAACGACATAAAGTCACACAAACTAGAAATCATAGCCATAAGCGAGACCAGGCTCCATGATTCGCGGGCCCTAACGTCCATGTTTGGCAGACAGTTTAACATTTATTTTTCTCCCTGTCTGCCGAGAATGGGCGGTAGTGGCACGGCGGCACTCTTTCGCAAGAGTCTGGATCTCGAAGTAAAGACAGTATTCATAGACCCGGAGGGTAGATTGGTTGTTCTGGATGTCGATGGCAGCGATGGGTGTGCCTTTCGACTCATATCAGTATACGCACCACCTTTAACAGGTAGGTCAGATTTCTTTCGACGTCTAGAAGTATTCCTAGGAACGTCTCGTCCTTTACTTTTAGTGGGGGATTGGAATGCTACCTTGGACACGCATCTAGACTATGTGGGCAGAGATAGGAATAGACGGGGATGCAAATGCCTCAAAGACCTGCTCAGACGCTTTCAACTGTCTGATAGGTACCGACTCAACCATCCGAATGCGCCAATGTGGACATGGACAAACCGCATCGGGTCGTCGAGATCATATCTAGATAGAGTACTGTGTAGGAGAGTAGATAGAGATAGCATAGGGTGTCCACAATTTCACATAGTCAGCTACACGGATCACAAACTTGTGACGTGTACGCTAGACTTAGATAAGACACATAGGCAGGGCCCCGGTTACTGGAAACTAAACGCGTCTTTCCCGTCGAGACAAGTTTTCAGAGACCGGATTAGCACGTTAGTAAAGAGGGCTTTGACGGGAGCCATCATCAATAACAAATGGTGGTTTGCCCTCAAGAGAGCAATAAAAGCAGAAGCGGTTAGGTATAGCAAAGCACTAGTCATAGACAGAAACAGAGTAGAGGGTGAACTAGTTAAGAAACTAGAAGAGGCAATTAGAAGTGGCATCGCATCCAACGTTTTGGCAGCGAGGTTGGCCCTAGACCAACACTTCAACGCCAAACAGGGTGCGTTGTCAGGGCAAGGATGCGTGCTCTAAGGAACGAAGGTGTTGGAGCCGCGCGAGAGGCTCGGGTGGCGGAGGCGCAACAGGGCAACAGAGCCACCATTCGGTCTCTGGTGGACGAACAGGGGCGCGAACTGCTCGAGCCGGGCAAAATGTGTGAGGCCTTTCAGCGGCACTTTACTCGACTGTTTGGGACGAGTGGCGAGCGAGAACGCAGGATGGACTTCAGTGCCTACCTGCACAGCCTGCCACGACTCTCAACAAGAGAGGCGGAGTGCTGCGAAGGTGCCATCACGGCGGCGGAAGTGAGGGACGCGATGGCGGGATGCTCGAGGGACAAATCTCCGGGTTTGGATGGTCTTCCCTACGAGCTTTACAACTGTATGCCAGACTTGTTTGGAGACGTCTTGGTGGCGGTGTACTGCAACTGGCAGCAGAACGGGAGCATTCCCGGTTTTGTGAGCCGAGGAGCCGTAACGCTGCTGAAGAAAGATCCAAACAAGGGGGACGTCATAGATAACTTTAGGCCCATCACTCTGCTCAATGCAGACATGAAAATTTTGGCCAAGTTGTTAGCCAAGCGGTTCGCGCTTGTCATCGAGAAACTGATCGGCAAGGCGCAAACGTGCGCCGTGCCGGGCAGGAGCATCCACGACAACCTCCATCTGATGCGCTATATCATAGATCGGGTAGTTAAGGAACCTGGCATGGGTGGGGCCCTGATCAATTTAGATCAATCGAAAGCTTTCGATAGGGTAGACCATCAATACTTGGAGGCTGTCCTCATGGCGGCCGGCTTCGGTCCCATTTTCCGCGGCTGGATGGCTGCCTTGTACAGGGGCATCCGTTCGGTAGTTCGCGTCAATGGGCACCTATCAAGACCATTCGACATTGCACGTTCGGTCCGTCAGGGATGCCCCCTCTCGTCACTCCTGTACGTATTGACTCTCGAGCCACTACTGCGGAAGCTGGCGACGCTGAGGGGCATCCCGCGAGAGTTGGGATGCGGGACGAGCGTGTCGGCATACGCGGACGACGTCACTGTCATAGTGTCTAGCCAAAAGCACATCGAGCTTGTCGGCGAGACACTGAAAGACTACGAAACGGTACCGGGAGCAAATATCAACCGGGATAAGTCAGTGGGCTTGCGGCTCGGCACCTGGAGAAGCAAGCTCATGCCGTCAAGCAGTGCCTCTGTCGTGGGACGTTGGACTGACGGTCCGGTTGAGTTGCTCGGGGTCCGGTTCGGTCCAGACCTCCAAACGGAGAAGAACTGGGACGAGATAACGAGAAGGGTGGCCACTCTAGCCCGGCAATGGGCCGAAAGGAAGCTTTCCCTGAAAGGTCGGGCGGAGGTGGCGAACACGTACATCGCGTCCGTCATCTACTACCGCCTGACCGTCGTTCCTTGTCCCGAACCTACCATCACCAAACTGGAGCGCATCCTCTTCCGCTTCTTGTGGAAAGGAAGCGTTCCGATGGTTAGGCGATCCGTTTGCTGCCAACACCCGTTAAAAGGAGGACTGGGCATGCCGTGGTTGATGATGCGCAGACACGCGCTGAGACTGTGACATCTCCGGCTCTACGTAGACAAAGGTGAACAGGTGTGGTCGCCGTTTGTGCGGCGCGCTTTCCCGCAGCTCGTCTCCATGACCGAACTGCAGTCGTGGATCAAGAAGAGGCCGAGGAAGGGCGAATGGCACCGCGAGTGTCGCGCTGCTCTTCGGCAACTCCAACAACCCGGGTCAACCTTGAGCGACTGCATCACAACTAACGCATTCTATAGTGGATTAGTGGAGGGAAGGTACGACGACGATCTCGGGGCGAACCTGGGCGTCGACGAGGAATACCTGACCCGCCTGTTTAAGACGACCTTCGGACCGGGACCCATGGACAACTTCCAGAGATCCCTGGCCTGGCAGTGTTATCGAGAAGCACTACTCGTTCGGCAGAGCGACGAAACCGTTCTGCACGCACTCGTACAGTGTCCCACCATTTCCGAGCTGTGGGCTTACGTCGAACAACTGCTATCGCGTGTGGGACGAGTCGGTCTATCAGCCGAGTCTATCGTGAATATTGTCGCGCCTCCTTCCTTTAAACGGGAAGGAAGAGCTATTTTCATCGTACTTGTGGCTATGGC
>NC_142931.1:78650335-78675335 GCF_046866305.1 Octopus bimaculoides | reverse complement strand
TACTTCCTTCCATCTTTCCTCATATACTCTTCTAGACAGGTGTCTTCTCTCCAGCCCTATCTTGCTTTTCAGGTGGTACCTGAAATAGTATAGCATTCCAGGGCCGGAGATGAAGGTTCTTGTCTTCATACCTTGCATTCGAGTTCTCCATGCACACTCTTTCATAACTGCGACTGTACATAGGAAACAAGCCTCACCTTCCTTAGGTAGTCCGGCGGGCGGTGCATTCTTAATCACAGACTCAGCCGATAGCTGTACTCTTCCTAGGTGCGACAGCACGTGTTCGACGTAAATTGTCATCTCCGAAAGATGGGTGCACTGAACAAGAGCGTGCAGGATGGTTTCCTTCTCCTGCCCGCATCTTGGACATTCGGGTGGCACTGAAATCCCGTGCCTGGACAATTTCTCGTGGACCGGTAAAGCATTCCTGAAACACTGCCAATTCAGGGATCTTTGGTAATTATCCAAATACCCCGCCCTGAAAGTGTTCCGAAACAGGTTGGATAGCTGGTTCTCATCGAGCCCCAGTGTCTCTCCTAGCACGTCGTCACTTTTAAACTCTACCAACCCTTTGTAAAACGCAGAGGTGGTATTCCCGCTGCCGGCCTTACCCGCCTTGTGGATTAGCTCAAGTGCCTGCCGGCATTCCTTTTGCCATTCAGTCGATTTCTGTCTTTTAATTAAACCGGGTTTAAATCCCTCTAGAGAGGCTGGTCGTGGAAAGAATTCCTCGGCGAGCAAATTCCACACCTGACCACCATCCAGGTAAGACCAGAGATGCCTTAGTATCAGTGCATATTTGCACATCAACAACCACGGCATCCCTAGGCCACCCTTTAACGGTTCCTGACAGCACACGGAGCGCCTCACAAGCGGCTTTCCCCTCCACAAAAAGCGGAAGAGAATCCGAACCAGCTTGTTTAGCCACAAATCAGGGCAGGGGACGACGGTGAGGCGGTAGGTGATAACTGACGCAATAAACGTCTGCACCACCTCCGCCCTTCCTTTCAGGGACAGCGCCCTTCCAGACCAAGTCCGGGATAGCGCTTCTACCCTGTTCGTCACCTCGCTCCAATTTTTCTCCGTCTGGGAGTCCGGACCAAACCAAACTCCGAGCAACTTAACAGGGCCATCCGTCCAGTGTCCAACAACACTGGACGTTATCGGCTTGCTGCTCCAGGTGCCGAGCCGCAAACCTACAGACTTGTCCATGTTAACTTTTGCCCCTGCCACCGTCTCGTATCTTCTGATTGCCTCTGCTACGCGAGGTAGCTGAGTCATCTTGGATACGGTGATGGTGACGTCATCCGCATACGCCGAAACACCTTTACCACATCCGATTTCATTAGTGGTGCTTCCCAACTTCTCCAACCTCCGCAGCAATGGCTCGAGAGACAGAACATACAGAAGCGGAGACAGGGGGCACCCTTGACGGACTGAACGCCTGATCTCAAACGGCTCCGACAGGTAACCGTTCACCTGAACCGTGGATTTGATGCCACCATAAATGGCCTTGATCCAACCGCGGAAATCCGGGCCTAGCCCAGCCGCCTCAAGGACTGCCGCCAGGTACCGATGATCAACCCTATCGAAGGCCTTACTTTGGTCTAAATGGACCAATGCCCCACCTTTACCGGAAACTTTCCCCACCCTGTCTAAGGTGTAGCGTAAGAGATGAAGATTGTCCTGGATCGACCTGCCAGGAATGGCACATGTTTGCGCCCCCCCGACAAGCTTATCCGCGACAGCCGTCAACCTTTTTGCTAGCACCTTGGCCAAAATCTTTAACTCTACATTCAGTAGAGTTATGGGCCTGAAATTACTGATATGGTCCCCCTTGCTCGGGTCTTTTCTGACCAGCGTTACCACTCCCCGACTCACAGAGCAGGGAATTCTCCCATTCTGTTGCCAGTTCGTGTACACGCCAGCCAGCAAGTGTCCGAACAAGTCCGGCATTGTACTATAAAACTCGTAGGGCAGACCATCCAGTCCCGGCGACCTGTCCCGCGCGCTCTCTGCCAGTACCTCTTTGACCTCCGCAGCTGTGATCGGCCCTTCACAACGCCCCACTTCGCCTGCTGAGAGTCGCGGTCCGTCAGCCAGGACATCCCTTAAGGGCTCCCCATGGTCCAACGTCTCGTTCGTCCCAAACAACCGTGCGAAATGCTGATGAAAGGCCTTCTGCATCTCCTCCTGTCCTTCGATCCGGCGCCCCTGTTCGTCAATTAAAGACTGCACAGAAGCATTTCTGCCTCTCCGACTCTCCACATGACGGGCCCATCCGGCAACATTAATACCTTCTCTGCCTACCGCGCGTAACTTAGCCCTGACTCTACTACCTTCGTGTTTGGCTTGGAGGTGACGGAATAATACCGACCTCGCCGCCAACACTCTGGATGCAGAGCCTGATACTATGACCTCCTCTAATTCCTTAGTTAGATTCCCTTCTACTCTTGCTCTCTCTAAACTTAGCTCTTTACTAAATCTAAGAGACTCTAAACGTATGGCTCTTTTGAGGGCGCACCACCATCTGTTATTAACGATGGCTCCGCATAATGCCCTCTGCACTAATTCCTTCACCCGAGCACGGAAGACTTTACTAGTCAAAATAGACTTGTTCATCTTCCAGTACCCGGGTCCCTGTCTATGACACTTAGCTAACTGCATCCTACATGTCACAAATTTGTGATCCGTGTAGGAAATACAGTGAAATTGTGGACAACTAACTATATCCCTATCACTGTCTTTTATAATCACCCTATCTAAGTAAGACCTCTGTGAACCGTCGTTATTAGACCACGTCCACTGTGGAACGAACGGTTCATCCAGTCTATAGCGGTCTACTAGTTTATAGCTTGCTAGTAGCCTTTTTAGGCCAGGGCTTTCCCTTCTATTGATTGAGCCACCACTATCCACTTGCGCGTTGAGAATAGCGTTGAAGTCTCCTGTTAACACTAAAGTTTTCGACGTCGCTAGGAAATTTTCCAAATCTCGAAAAAAAACCGTTTGTCTATTTTCTTGCGGAGCATATAGTGCTACCAACCTGAAAGACTGCTTATTCGCGTGTGTCACATCCAGAACGACCAGCCTACCTTCTGGGTCTAGAAAGACTGCACTTACCTGTACATCCAAGCTTTTTTTGAACAGTACCACAACGCCCCCACTCCCTCCTTGACTCGGAGAAATAACTTTCTCGTAATCATTAAGAAGAGGTGAGAACGCCTGTGGGCCGTTCAGCTTGGACTCAGTCACAACACATATATCTATCTTTCGCGACCTGAGGTCGTTTAGGAGGCATGTCTGCTTCCATTTGGACCCCAGGCCACGAACATTTATACACCCTATCTTAACTTCCATGAAAAAAAAATGTTTACATTACCTTTGCAGGAGGGGTTTCACGACTTGCATCGTCCCCTCCTCCGGTATCTTCTATGACTGGTGTAGCCGTTGGTTTTAAAATAATTTTTTCTTTCACGACATGCTGACTCACATCAAAAATATCGTCAGCATATCTCCGTTTGAATTGTTCGTAGTGTTCGGCACTTATCCTCGCCAACCGTATGTGCGGCGGTTTACCTTCAATCGGTCCCATTATCGTATAATTTTTTTTTGTTATTAGTTCGTGTAATACTTCGTTTTTGATGGTGTACGAAACAATTCTTTCTTGCGGGGGTTTAGGAGCGGGTTTCAATTTGGGAGTGAACGAGGGTATTTTTTCTTGTATGTTTTGCGTTTTTTCTTTTTTTCTTGTAGGGGGAGGGGAGTCTGGGCCAATGGGTTTTTTCCTTTTGTTTTTGGCAACTTCAAACTCCGCTTCTTCCTTACTTTTTCCTTTTTCTATTACGCCTTCCGGTGTTTTCGTTTTTCCTTGTTTGTCATCTTTTTTAAGTTCAGTTTTCTCCGGTATTTCTTTCTCCCTTTGGGGAGGGACTTCTTTTTTTTGGTTAGGTTTTTTTATTTTAACACATTCGGAGCGCACGTGGCCCTTTTCTCCACATTTAAAACATCTGGGCCTCCGTCCCTCCACCGACACTCTTGCACTGAGACCTTCCCCTATAAATATCCTGTCTGGTCTGGTCTCGAGGGTATCGTTTGACGCTAGAACTATAAGCTCTAGCGCCTGCCCCTTCCAATTGAGTGCGTTCCTTCTTCTCATTGTGAGTACTTCCACTTGATCCTCCACGTCGTAAATTAAAGCTTCTACCAACCAGTTTACGTCATACCCGGGTGGAATGTCTTCTATTGTGATTTTCGCAGTTCTCCGGCCCAGGTATGTGGGTAAGAGCATTACCTCTTCGGTTTTCAACGTTTGTGTTGATACTACTTTCGCAATTTCTGCGGATTCGAATTGGGCCTCTACTGTAGCATTTCGAGGCCCTCTACCAACGTATTTTATTTTTTCCCACACAGAGGCAAGACACTTTTCAATTGCATCCGTTTTCATCATCATGATGCGCCTTTCTTTGCAATTGTACACTTTGTAGATAACGGTTCTTACCGCCAACTCTTGGATAGTTTCCTTTGGCGGTATTAACCATGTTATGTCGTCTGTTTTCCTTATTAGGTTTCTGTACTTGTACCACTGTTCGGGTATCACCTCCATTGCTTCAAATTGTCCGCCTACGGCGGAAGAAAAACTGCTGGCCTTTTTCTCTTCCTTGGTTACTTCTGGGTCTACTTGAAATACTTGTGTATTATTAAAACAAATTTCTTCTTGTAAAAGAGGAAAGTCCTCATCACACAGTAGAAAGGTCATTTCGTTATCCATATTGAAAAAGTTTTCGTTTTACACGATGGTAGTTTGCTATCTCTCTAAAAGAGAGCAGCAAAAAAGAAAATTTTTGCCCCGCAGGGCGCAATTCCACAGGAACAACAGTTGAAACTTGACAAAATTCACACCAAACAGCAACAAAAAGGACAGAAACAATTCACTAAACTAGGCAGAAGCAATTCAAATCAGTACGACGAGCCGGAAGTAGCTTGCCGGCTGGATAGAGAGGCCTGTTTCTCCTTCACAAACTTATGTAAATCATAGTGAAGTTCATTCACTGATCAGCAAAATTAGAAATATAATATTTCTAAATCTCTCAGAGAGATTTAAGCAGTAGTGGAGCGACAAAGTTGTAGTATATTGTCAACTTAACTTAATGTGACAATCCCAATCAGGGAATACACTACTGCTGTTTAGCCCTCTATCCAGCTGGCAAGCTACTTCAGGCTGATGACGAGCAAAGACTCAGAAACATGTCCCTGAATGCTGGCTAGGCTGGGTGGGGGAGCTTGTCTCCCCTTCACAAACTTAAGGACACAGTAATTGTGTCAAGGCCGACAGGAAGCGGTCCAGCTTCCTAGGGCTAAACAGCAGTAGTGTATTCCCTTATTGGGATTGTCACATTAAGTTGACAATATACTACAACTTTGTCGCTCCACTACTGCTTAAATCTCTCTGAGAGATTTAGAAATATTATATTTCTAATTATATATATATATATATATATATATATATATATATATATATATATATATATATATATATATATACGCGTTTGCCATGCCTGAAACAAGGTTTCTAATTACAGAACGTAACGGCAAACGAAATACCGCTAGGCAGTTCATCCGCCGTGCTAACGATTCTTTTTTTTTTTCTACCCTAGGCACAAGGCCCGAAATTTTTTTGGGTGGGGCAGTCGACAAAATCGACACCAGTACGCAACTGATACTTAATATATCGACTCCGAAAGAATGAAATATTACCGCCAGAATTCTAATTCTGACAGCTACCGTTATACTTTCTCAGTCATATGTTTGTTTTTTATTGTGACAAATGTATGCTGTATGTAATTTTATTGTAGCATTAGTGTTATATGTATTCAACTGTTAATTGAGTAATTTTGTAGAGTAGTTCCATTGTTCTTTACTGTTTTTCTACTTAGTTTTGATTTGTCTTATATGCTATAGTCCTTGTAAGTGAACGGTAGAAGGTGAGAGAGTATCGAACATATATGGTCAATATAACAGTTGAAGTCGTAATATTTGCAACTTTTATGTTTGCAATTGAATTTATAAGCCACATTAATAATTTATAGCTTATTCGCGAGTTTACTTATTTGACGTTTGTTCTTGACAAAAAAAAAGAAAAAGAAAAAGAAAACAACTTAGTAGGTTTTGTAGTATAGTATAAGTCTTAATTTGTTGTCTAGTATTCTAGATTTTGTGCTCTGTTTTTACAAGGTTTGGATATGGTTTTTACCGTAGTTTATGTATTTTGAATTGATGTAGTGTCTGATTATAATATGAAAAGAAATACTATATAGCAAATACAGAATACTTGTTATACTGTTTCTTTTTGCATTGTTCTATAGCTCGGTCTGTTTGTTATTAGAATAAGCGCCGTTGATTAGTGTTTGTTTTACTCTAAATATCTTTAGGTAGTGCTTCGATGGCGGAAGTGAATAGAAATTCTCTTCTAAGTAGGGATTTTGCAACTGATATTTTGTAACTTTGTAGACATTTGCTGTCTCCATGCTCGTATGTCTTTGTGTATTTATTGTCAAGAGACGTGATGTATCTGCTGTTTTCTCCTTGAATCTAATATCTACAAATGGATTCATTGTATCGATTGTCGGGAATTTTTTTCTTCCATCCCGGACACTGAACTTTAATATGGAATTAGTTTCTAAGGTCTCTCTTTAATTTCTCGTCGTTTTTCTGTCACTCTATGACGACAAGTATATTGTCCTCACAACTGATGTCTGACGTGTATACCTTGGTACTGATTTGTTTTCTACTGTAGTCACATAGAAAGCGACAGAGGGAGGGAGAGAGAGGGGGCAACAAACAGAGACAGAGATAGTGTACATATCTTACAACTCCGAAAAATGTGAATAATAATACGCATTGCTTTTTCTAATTTTCGAATCAGAACATTCGTTTATTGGTTTCAAATTTTGACGCTAGTAAGGACACCAAGTTCGGGGGAGAGGGTAAATCGATTGCATTGACCCCTGTGCTCAACTGGTACTTATTTCATCGACCATGTAAGGAATAAACGACCAAGTCGACCTCGGTAAATTTGAACTCAGGACGTAAAGACGGACGAAATACCACTAAGCATTTTACCCGGCATGCTAACGATTCTGCCAGCTCGCCATTGGACCATAGTAAAAGACCAACTTCAAGGAATCTAGTCGGTCATATTGACTTCAGAACTGATTTCTGTCTGGTTATATTTATAGATCTATATTTATCGAGTGGCCAAGTTCAATACATGGACAGAGACAGCAACGGAGCGAAGCCAAAGCAAAACCAAAAATTGCCCTGGCTCCCAGCAGTCTTGCTCGAATTCTAAAATCTAATCTTAATGTGATCCTATAATACTCCATTCATTCCATCTTCACGATTTTATTTTCGCTGAGGTCACGTTTTCCTCTCTGTATTTCCGTTTTAGACAGTGCCAATTTATCACTGTCGTGTGTTTGTTCTACATCAATTTGCTAAGCAAGAATTAACGGGTAAGTACCGCTGATAATATCTTTTCTAGCTTTACATTTTATCTCTTATGTGTTTTATTTTGGGTGATTTCTATAATTTGTTTTCAGAATTTCATCATTCCATAGTTTTCCATATATTTTGAATAGGCTCATTCATTTTACAACAGACCAACGTAGTCGATACTTTAACATTGCTACGCCCCTTCTGATTAACTTCCCTTATCATTATTATCATCTTTTTGGAAGTTATTTTACTAGCCACCTCCTGCTCATTCTTGTATCATTTATTTACCACTGTTATAGTCTACAAGTACGCGTTTTGCAGCCTAGTGAGATACATCCTCATTTCATGAATGATGTTACTCTGCAGTGAGCTCATATCTTTTCATATTGTCGTTTGTTAGCACAAAAGATCTTCACTCCTTTTGTTCACCGGTTGCAAGTAAAGTGGTTTTCATTTTCCTTCAGTCCTTCCAAGTTAAGCTTGTTTTATTTTATTTTTCTAATTTGTATTGCCCTCTATAATTTCTTAGATTTTATTTTAATGTGCAGCCGTAAGCAACGAGAAAGCGAGTAGGGGTTATAATACCCACACAATTTGAGCCATACTTAAATTTTCGGGCGAACTTTCTGGTGAAAACCTCGTTTACACATTGAACGTTTAGTACAATCAAACTTTTGAATAGAGATGCTAAGTTTCCAACAACCGACGCTTCGTAAGGACTGCAGTTCAAGTGTTATCCGTGGTTTGATGCCAAGTCATTTTCTTGTGAGCATTTCTTTTGGATGCTCAAAGTATTCAAGAGGTATCTGCTCAACGTTATGGTTCTGACTTGTAACGAACGGATGTATGCAAATGCAGTCCTACATGATGTTGCCATGATTATCAATACATTCGGCTTTAAGAAAAATACATACCTTCTATTCTTAGACCTTATCTGAACATATTCCAAAATGTGAGGATGTTTGATTATAGAAAAAATACTCAAAACTATTGTCATTCCCGATTAAGAATGTGTGTAATATTTTTGTTATACGAGCATTGTTTGCTGAGGGTTGATTATGTTATACTGTATGACAAGACTTTTATTTATTTATTTTTGTCTTTGGTCAATAAGTGTTATTTCCTATTTGCTTCTATCTAGAAATCAAAGGAAATGACTACTATTCCCTTCAAACTTTGCTTTTGTGACCTGGACATCAATATTTTGAAACTGACCTATTTTCCATTACATTTCCGACAGATTCAGTGCTGAGGTGCTGAAGCAGAAATATCGTTATAGCAAATATTCTGCCCAATACCATAGATTTGCTTATCAGTTGCTTAACCACTTGGGCATGTCCATTTGTGGCTGACAGTATGTGCATCTCTGCCTCTGCTCATGAGCACGAGTAGTGGGGGAGCTTCATACCCATATGTTGAGACGGATTCTTTGGGGTGTGAATGTTTGTAACAAAAGCAAAGGCTGAAGGAAATATTAGTCATTTTTCATACTTTCAAGGTGTAAGCAAATAGGAAATAACAATTGCTACCCCAGGGCAAAAGTCGTGTTACACAGTGTTATTTATGAGCTTAATTAGCTTGTTTTATGAACATTGGATTTTTCGAGCAATTAAAATAGTTTTTGAGCAAATCTTAGGTTCGACCTCAATCCTCCTTCGAAAAATTGTATCCATATGTTCATATGTACTACTGTTATTTTGTGCTCTTCTCGTCTTTTCTTTTCCCCTTGCACGCAGTTTTGTCTGTTAGGATAGTATGCTGAATATGCAGAAGTTACCCTAACCCGACTAGTCGGTTCTTGTTATCTTCTCTCCGCGATTCTCGCTCACAATAAGTATAATATAACTGCTTTTTTAGAGTGAATGTAACTTAAAGGTTTTTGAGATAGAATAATACAATTACTTCATTGTAAAAATAATGGTTGTTTATTTAATAATGGAATGTGATAATAATGTTTGTTTATTTTTAGTAGTTAGAGACTATTGTTAGGTTTCTTAATGCATCAAGCTACTGTTAGTAGACCATTTGTCAACAAAGACATCTATCAACATTCTATTACTTCTTCGTTGTTGATTCAATATATAATAGTTATATGACAATTCATTAGAAAGTCACTTGCAGCAGCTACAAAAGATATTGAACAATTTTCATTTCAAAGGTCCTCAAAGCGTCAACTTCTGTAGAATTTAAATATTCTGATAATATCTATAGGCCCAACGGATTCTGATTCATTAGATTTAGGTGACACAAGCAATAGCAAAAGCAGAAGGACAAGTAGCCAAGTTGCCTTGTGACTAGGAATCACTAAACATTTCACTTGGAAAGACGTAATTTAGTGCCAAAGTTGATGTTGTTAAGACACTTGCAATTTGGTAGAATCCCACTAATATTAGTAGCATTTATAATAATGAGCCCACTCAGCTGCAGCTGAGAAAATATTTTCACAAACACTGTTCAACTTACATCATCCTATATGCAATCCAGCGTTTTATGTAGAACAAAATTTAGTACATTGTTTTTTTTTTTTATTATTATTCCAGCATTTCTCAGACGAATCACAAACAGTAAATGAACTGACATCCATAAAGTCAGGTTTTTCTTTGATCAGAAGCATCTTGCTGAGCAAAAGAGTGCTTTGGCTATTCATCAAAAATCCCGATCGATATCATAGCTGTTTCTGTGTGGAGAAACTACCAAAAACTTAAAAAGAAGGAATATATCTGTGCTTTCGACGGCAGTCTACATTTGCTTCATATAGACAGACATATTATACCTTTTTGGAATCAGGATGATACCGGAATTGAAAATCTGCTCTTCATTTGGTTCTTGAACACCCAGCATTGGGATCAGGCCTGGATAAGGATTTCATATATGCTAACAGTTGAAAATTAAAATTTTAAAAGAACTCCCAAAATTTGTAAACTTACAAGTTTTTCGTTTAAACTGAGTTTAAAGTAATACCATTTTGGTAGGGCAACAATAAATGCTTTATTATTATTGCTATCTTTAGTTTTGGGCCGCAGGCCCAATTAGCCCTCCACAGGAGCCAGCTTAGAAGTTCGTATGGAGTGCGGCTTTTAAGCTAGTATACATATATATATATATATATATATATATATATATATATATATATATATATATATCAAAACACGCACATTAGGTTGTTTCACATGAAACGTCGTATTTGAAAGGTAAAATGTTTCAGAAGTGTTAGAGAACTGATTTATTTAATCAAAGTATAATCCATGTTCATTTATGTCGTTTACCCAACGTTTCTTTATGTCATATATTCCATCTTTAAAAAAAAAAAAAAATCTTTTGCTGTGATAAACTGTCCGAATGCTTCAATTACCTCTTTTCTGTTTAAGAATGTTTTATTGCTTATGAAAAGCTCAAAATGCTTAAATAAGTGACGATCAGTAGAAGAGATATCAGGGGAATAGGGAGGATGTTGCAAAATCTCATAATTCAGGTTGTGCAACTTTTGGACCGTACCTTGAAGAGTGGGAGGAAGTGCATTGCCGTGGGCCACCTCTGTTCACTAGTCTGGGTTGCTTCTTTTTCAATTTCTCATTCATACAATCAATTTCCTGGCAATACGGTGTTGCTGTTACCATTTTTCCTTGTTGCAAAAATGAATAATGAATAACTTCCTTTGCAGACCACCATACAGTGAATACTAGCTTTTTAGGGTGCAATGGTGGGTTTGGGTAGTGTTTAGGTGACTCTCCTGCATCTAATCACTATCCTGTTCTCCTGCTGTTGTCAAAGAGTATCCATTTCTCATCACAAGCAGCGATTTGATGCAAAAATTGTCTTTTTCCAGTCGAGAAAGCAATAAGGAGCACACTTCGATGCGTCTGTTCTTTTTAATCTCGTTCAGTTGATGTGGAAAAACCTATCCGTTTTCTTGACTTTTCCAATTTTTTACAGGTGTTCAAAAACAGTTGCGCGAGATGTTTGGAGTTCTGATGAAAGTCTTCGAACCTTTGTTCTCAGGTTTTGTTCAACCAAAGCATTTAAACCATCATGCCGAATAACTGATCTTGGCCTACCCTTGGTTTATTTTCAAGGTTATCATCTCCTGAACGAGGGCTTAGGAACCATTTCTGAACAGTTGTTATGTCAACAAAACCAAAGGCTAGTGGATGTGAGCTAGAACGTTCAAACTTTGTGCACATGCACATCAGAATTCAAGGTCAATCTGTGCCAAGCGGCTTCACTCTGAATGCTTTAGCTACGTTACTGTGGTAACAGTACGGATACTTATTGATCAGATCTCGTGTGTATATATATTTATATATATATATATATATATATATATATATATATATATTTTCTCTTTTATTTTTTTTCTCTTTTATTTGTTTCAGTCATTTGACTGCGGCCATGCTGGAGCACCGCCTTTAGTCGAGCAAATCGACCCCGGGACTTATTCTTTGTAAGCCTAGTACTTATTCCATCGGTCTCTTTTGCCGAACCGCTACGTGACGGAGACATAAACACACCAGCATCGGTTGTCAAGCAATGCTAGGGGGACAAACACACACACATATACATATATATATACATATATACGACGGGCTTCTTTCAGTTTCCGTCTACCAAATCCACTCACAAGGCTTTGGTCGGCCCGAGGCTATAGTAGAAGACACTTGCCCAAGGTGCCACGCAGTGGGAATGAACCTGGAACCATGTGGTTGATAAGCAAGCTACTTACCACACAACCACTCCTGATATATATATATATATACACACACACACACACATATATATATATATGTATGTATACACACACACACACACACACACACACACACACAGATCTGCATAGCACACACATATGTATGCGTGCATGTTTTGAAACATATATATGTATATGTGGATTTGTTATACGATTCATCAGGAACTTGGCACATAAACACATACGACGGCTAGAAATGGTAAGGTAGGTTCACAGTGAGGCAATATATATATTGTTGGAATTTACAGAAATAAAAGACGAAGACAGGTGTGTAAACAACAAACAAGTGTATTAGTTTAACGCTCGGGAAGGTGAGAAAGTCTTTTACGTTTCGAGCCTACGCACTTCAAATATATATATATATATATACATACATATATATATATATATATATATATATATATATATATATATATATATATATATATATATATATATATATATATATATATATATATATATATATATATTTATATATGCATGTATGTATGTATGTATGTATGTATGTATGTATGTATGTATAGTTTAGGACTGTCAGGAAGTTGGCATTATAGTACTCGGAGTTCCGAATGTCGGAGCGAAGAGCTACGATTCATTCTCGTCGGCCATTAATGGCAATAGACACTATGAAAAACCGTAGATGATATGAACGCAAGAGGTTTTATGTCAATATATTGTGAGAATATGGTTGCGTGTATTTTTTAATCTTTTTTCTTTTTTCTTTTTTTTCCTACCTATTAGAGTAACTTCCCTTTTATTCATCGGTTTTTCATAGCGTCTATTGCCATTAATAGCCGACGAGAATGCATCGTAACTCTTCCCTCTGACATCCGAAACTCCGAGTATCATAATGGCAACTTACTGATTGTCTTAAATTATACATATATAGATAATCCTTTGATTACCTAATATCGAGGTCTCATTCTTTTGCTGTCACTTTTTATTATTATTATTATTATTATTATTATTATTATTGTTCAGTAGTTTTATTTTTATAACGTGCTTTCACTTCACTACCGAGCGCAGCTCTGTGCGCCTTGGGTATGTGCTGTGGTTTGCTGTGGTGCTCTTATGTTTACTGTATTGAAAGTGTTTTGCGTAGAATGTGTGCAGTACCCAGTAGTGCAATTTTCTGTATGTTATATATATTTGTAAGTCCTGGTATTTTTGTTATGTATTTGTCTGAATATTTTTTTATTATACCTAAGGCACCTACTATGATAGGAATTGTTTCTGTTTTTAGATTCCACATTCGAGTTATCTCTATTTCCAGGTCTTTGTATTTTGAAAGTTTTTCCATTTCTTTTAGAGAAACGTTGTCATCTGCTGGTATTGATACATCAATTAGAAAGCATTTTTTTTCTTCATGATCTTTGACAACTATATCTGGTCTATTTGCCATTATTATTATTATTATTATTATTATTATTATTATTATTATTATTATTATTATTATTATTATCATTATTATTATTATTACTATTATCATCTGTGTGTGTGTCTGTGTCTGTGGAGTTTTTACCTCCCTGTAACTTAGCAGTTCAGCCAAAAGAGCGAATAGAATAAATACTAGGCTTACAAGAAATAAGTTGCCTAAAAAGCTCTTGAAGGCAGTGCTCCAGCACGGCTGCAGTCAAATGACTGAAACAAGTAGAAGAATATATATATATACATACATACATACATACATACATATATATATATATATATATATATATATATATATATATGCATTATATACAGACTTACACACACACACACACACACATTTATCGCAGACATCACGGAATCACGCTTGTTGAATTAGTTCCGAATCAATGAAATAAGATGCACAATCACAAAGAGAATATCAGATAGAATAACTCTCCAAAAATGAAAGAGGAAAACAGGTCGCAAGACGAATGAAAGTAGAGTGTAAGGAAAGGAAAATATTTCCATGGTCACAACTGGATTTCACGTGATCCTGAGCTCTAGTTAGGTTAGTCTTATGCCAAACTAGGCAATGTAACCCACATACGCGCACACTCACATACGCACACTCACACGCGCACTCACTCACACACAAACTATCACATGCTATCACGTATTCACAGACAGTTACCTAAAAACAGTCATGCACATTGTCATCTTCTCTCGCTCTCTCTCTCTCTCTCTCTCTCTCTCCCTACTTCAGTCTTCTCTTTCTCTCTGTCCCTCTGTCTGTCTCTCTCACATACACGTACGCACACACGTGCACATGGATGCATACCGAAATCACACAAGTTGTAGTTATTCATAACGAACTCCCACACACAAGTAACACTGATGCACAACTAGGTCGCGAAAATAATTTTTTGCGCAAACGTGACATGCATATTTCTTTTGCGACTGTGTTTGTGTCTGCGTATGTATATTTGTGTGTGTGTGTGTGTGTGTGTGTGTGTGTGTGTATGTGTGTGTGTGTGTGTGTGTGTAGATGTGCGTGTGTGTAGATGTGCGTGTATATGTGTGTATATTTGTACGTATGTATATATATATATATATATGAATGAATATATATGCATACATACACATATGCATGTATACATATTTATGTATGTATAATTATTCTCTCTCTCTATATGTATATGTATGTGTGTACTTGTATACATACATACACACACACACGCACATACACATATATATGTATGCATGTATATGTATATATATATATGTGTATATATGCATATAAGTATGTATGCATAGATATACACACACACACATATACATGAAGGTATGGAAAGTACTATCTGTATGTATATACTTATACATATATGTCTATTGCCACAGGCACATGCACACACACACTCACACACACACACATTCAAATAAACATACATGTATGTATGGCTATATGAGTACATGTGTGTTCGTATCTATCTGTCTATCTATCTATCTATGTATGTTCGTGTCTACCTATCTGTCTGCCTGTCTGTCTGTCTATCTATCTATCTATCTATCTATCTATCTATCTACAAATCTATCTATCTATCTATCTATCTATCTATCTATCTATCTATCTATCTATCTATCTATCTATCTATCTACGTAAGTAATGAGGAATGGCAAATAGCCCAGAAAGGAAGGAGGAAGAGGAGCAAGAAAAGAAAAGCAAACACAAACAAAGCAGGGAGATACACAACTCCCGAAAACACTCCAGACACCAACACAAGCACACACAACTACAACACAAGCAACAAAACCCCAAAAGCAAGTACACACACAATGCTCACTGCCATCAACACAAAAAACTCAGAGTTGATGGAATACATCAACACAAAAACAAACATAACAAACGAAGACATAAAAACCAGCAACCACCCATACACAACACCGCCAGAACACATCAAAATACTACACATAACACCAACCCTGCACCACACACTAAAATCTATTTTTCCAAAGGCAGTTGGCAAATGCCAAAAATACCTGGCGAAAAAACTATATAGTGATCTCCTCGAAGAAAACCCGAAGGAGGAGACACAAAAACTCTCAAACGGTAAGTGACTCTCTTTATAAAACTTTAACACTCAAATCAAAATGATGCTCAAGATTGGTCGAGTAAATGCGCGTGGCTTGGGGTCCCCTTGGAAACAAGGGTACCTCCTAAATGACATAAAGTCACATAAACTAGAAATCATAGCCATAAGCGAGACCAGACTCCATGATCCGCGGGCCCTATCGTCCATGTTTGGCAGACAGTTTAACATTTATTTTTCTCCCTGTCTGCCGAGAATGGGCGGTAGTGGCACGGCGGTACTCTTTCGCAAGAGTCTGGATCTCGAAGTAAAGACAGTATTCATAGACCCGGAGGGTAGATTGGTTGTTCTGGATGTCGATGGCAGCGATGGGTGTGCTTTTCGACTCATATCAGTATACGCACCACCTTTAACAGGTAGGCCGGATTTCTTTCGACGTCTAGAAGTATTCCTAGGAACGTCTCGTCCTTTACTTTTAGTGGGGGATTGGAATGCTACCTTGGACACGCATCTAGACTATGTGGGCAGAGATAGGAATAGACGGGGATGCAAATGCCTCAAAGACCTGCTCAGACGCTTTCAACTGTCTGACAGGTACCGACTCGATTACCCGAATGCGCCAATGTGGACATGGACAAACCGCATCGGGTCGTCGCGATCGTATCTAGATAGAATACTGTGTAGGAGAGTAGATAGAGATAGCATAGGGTGTCCACAATTTCACATAGTCAGCTACACGGATCACAAACTTGGGACGTGTACGCTAGACTTAGATAAGACACATAGGCAGGGCTCCGGTTACTGGAAACTAAACGCGTCTTTCCCGTCGAGACCAGTTTTCAGAGACCGGATTAGCACGTTAGTAAAGAGGGCTTTGACAGGAGCCATCATCAATAACAAATGGTGGTTTGCCCTCAAGAGAGCAATAAAAGCAGAAGCGGTTAGGTATAGCAAAGCACTAGCCATAGACAGAAACAGAGTAGAGGGTGAACTAGTTAAGAAGCTAGAAGAGGCAATTAGAAGTGGCATCGCATCCGACGTTTTGGCGGCGAGGTTGGCCCTTGACCAACACTTCAACGCCAAACACGAAGGGTGCGTTGTCAGGGCTAGGATGCGTGCTCTAAGAAACGAAGGTGTTGGAGCCGCACGAGAGGCCCGGGTGGCGGAGGCGCAACAGGGCAACAAAGCCACCATTCGGTCTCTGGTGGACGAACAGGGGCGCGAACTGCTCGAGCCAAGCAAAATGTGTGAGGCCTTTCAGCGGCACTTTGCTCGACTGTTTGGGACGAATGGCGAGCGAGAACGCAGGGTGGACTTCAGTGCCTACCTGCACAGCCTGCCACGACTCTCGGCAAGAGAGGCGGAGTGCTGTGAAGGGGTCATCACGGCGGCGGAAGTGAGGGACGCGATGGCGGGATGCTCGAGGGACAAATCTCCGGGTTTGGATGGTCTGCCCTACGAGCTTTACAACTGTAAGCCAGACTTGTTTGGAGACGTCTTGGTGGCGGTGTACTGCAACTGGCAGCAAAACGGGAGCATTCCCGGTTTTGTGAGTCGAGGAGCCGTAACGCTGCTGAAGAAAGATCCAAACAAGGGGGACGTCATAGATAACTTTAGGCCCATCACTCTGCTCAATGCAGACTTGAAAATTTTGGCCAAGGTGTTAGCCAAGCGGTTGGCGCTTGTCATCGAGAAACTGATCGGCAAGGCGTAAACGTGCGCCGTGCCGGGCAGGAGCATCCATGACAACCTCCATCTGATGCGCTATATCATAGATCGGGTAGTTAAGGAACCTGGCATGGGTGGGGCCCTGATCAATTTAGATCAATCGAAAGCTTTCGATAGGGTAGACCATCAATACTTGGAGGCTGTCCTCATGGCGGCCGGCTTCGGTCCCATTTTCCGTGGCTGGATGGCTGCCTTGTACAGGGGCATCCGTTCGGTAGTTCGCGTCAATGGGCACCTATCAAGACCATTCGACATTGCACGTTCGGTCCGTCAGGGATGCCCCCTCTCGTCACTCCTGTACGTATTGACTCTCGAGCCACTACTGCGGAAGCTGGCGACGCTGAGGGGCATCCCGCGAGAGTTGGGATGCGGGACGAGCGTGTCGGCATACGCGGACGACGTCACTGTCATAGTGTCTAGCCAAAAGCACATCGAGCTTGTCGGCGAGACACTGAAAGACTACGAAACGGTAACGGGAGCAAATATCAACCGGGATAAGTCAGTGGGCTTGCGGCTTGGCACCTGGAGAAGCAAGCTCATGCCGTCAAGCAGTGCCTCTGTCGTGGGACGTTGGACTGACGGTCCGGTTGAGTTGCTCGGGGTCCGGTTCGGTCCAGACCTCCAAACGGAGAAGAACTGGGACGAGATAACGAGAAGGGTGGCCACTCTAGCCCGGCAATGGGCCGAAAGGAAGCTTTCCCTGAAAGGTCGGGCGGAGGTGGCGAACACGTACATCGCGTCCGTCATCTACTACCGCCTGACCGTCGTTCCTTGTCCCGAACCTACCATCACCAAAATGGAGCGCATCCTCTTCCGCTTCTTGTGGAAAGGAAGCGTTCCGATGGTTAGGCGATCCGTTTGCTGCCAACACCCGTTAAAAGGAGGACTGGGCATGCCGTGGTTGATGATGCGCAGACACGCGCTGAGACTGTGACATCTCCGGCTCTATGTAGACAAAGGTGAACAGGTGTGGTCGCCGTTTGTGCGGCGCGCTTTCCCGCAGCTCGTCTCCATGACCGAACTGCAGTCGTGGATCAAGAAGAGGCCGAGGAAGGGCGAATGGCACCACGAGTGTCGCGCTGCTCTTCGGCAACTCCAACAACCCGGGTCAACCTTGAGCGACTGCATCACAACTAACGCATTCTATAGTGGATTAGTGGAGGGAAGGTACGACGACGATCTCGGGGCGAACCTGGGCGTCGACGAGGAATACCTGACCCGCCTGTTTAAGACGACCTTCGGACCGGGACCCATGGACAACTTCCAGAGATCCCTGGCCTGGCAGTGTTATCGAGAAGCACTACTCGTTCGGCAGAGCGACGAAACCGTTCTGCACGCACTCGTACAGTGTCCCACCATTTCCGAGCTGTGGGCTTACGTCGAACAACTGCTATCGCGTGTGGGACGAGTCGGTCTATCAGCCGAGTCTATCGTGAATATTGTCGCGCCTCCTTCCTTTAAACGGGAAGGAAGAGCTATTTTCATCGTACTTGTGGCTATGGCGAAAGAATGTGTATGGTGGACGCGTCTGAAAGGTCTAGAGACAAAGACTTTCCTCTCTGGGCAATCTCTCATCAACTTCTTCAAGTATCACCTGAAGAGGAAGGTGAGAGTAGAAAGGGAAGTCTTGTCTAGTGAATGCTTCAAAAAAAGATGGGTGAATGTAGCAAGGATGGCACGTGTGAACGACGGAGCCATCTTGAGCATAACCCTATGAACAAGAAAAAAAAATAAAACAAAAAGGCAAAAGAGAGTCACTTACTGTTATAGTTTCTTCAATGAGAATATTGACCAAGGTTACCGTGGTCTTTTCCGTGGGCTTTTCCTTCCACGGCTAAACCTAAACTGTCCTCCCCTCTTTTTACACGAGAACATTACTGTGTGATACACGATCCCTGTTGATCGGCCTTTCCTTTTCTCTTTTTTTTTCGATCCCTTTTGATCGAACTGCTCCTTTTTCCCTTCCTACGATCCCTTTTGATCGACACCACCAATTTTTTTTTTTTTTTCCTTCCTTCCCCCTCCCAAAAAGAAAAGCTCTACATTGTATTTGTCCCATCTTCGTTGAGCCCTGTGTGGCTAATAAAAGAAATGTATCTATCTACGTATCATTCTGTTTTCTCCACTCTCTCTGCATGCACATACAACCCTTACATATACGTGTATGTATGTGTGTAACATATACATAAACACACACATACACACATGCTATTTCTTTATGTTGTGGTTTACATAAGAGTCTAAAGGAAGGCGATTCGCTGAATTCTCAGACCCTTTCAGCCAGTGCTTAGGCATACAGTACATCATAAGAATATTGAGCTCTTACAACCTAAGGTATATTTATCGATGCCGCTTTATTCAAGGTGTTACCACAACAGGTTTTTGAATTGGATTGTACTAAAGTGCTTGTAAGGCAACTAACTGCTCGGCTTCAAAATCCCCATTACTCTGCTTTATATACGTTTATATACGTCTCTCTCTCTCTCTCTCTCTCTCTCTCTCTCTCTCCGTATATATATATATATATATATATATATATATATATATATATATATATATATATATATACATACATACACATGCATAGATACCCGGCGTTGCCCGTGTTACATGCACTTGAAGAATTAGATTTTTCTGTTATATTTTCTGTAATAAACTGGAATACCTATGATTCGAATTTCATCAAAATTGCAGATGAGGGTTTCCTCTTTACACACTAAAAAATTGTAATCATGACACATGTATCCCATACTACAGATCTTTATGCGTAAATTCCAAAATTCCAGTCTTATAGAACCTGTTAAAAGGATTTTGCTCCTGAAAAATGGAGGCCATGGAGCTCTAAAATGTGAGAATTAAGGCCCCTATTGGGGGGGGGGGTGTAGGTGTCTGAATGTCAACCAGAGAAGTTGAATTGTTGAAAATCTTTTTAACTTGAGTCTTATATCTATAGTTTGAATTTCTTTGAAATAGGAAATAAATGTATGTTCAATGGGTTTGTAAAAGAGATCAAAGCTACAGGAAACGAAAAGACAAATGATCGCAAAAAAGCAGTCAGCTACTCTACTCTAGTCGTTACCACTCACGATACAGGTGACAGGCACAGCCGTAAGATGCATTACGGATCTATAGCAATTGGAAGTGCGTGACTCAACTCGAATAAACATTAACAACTGTGTGACGTGAGGGCTAAGGCGAAATGAAGGTGTCACCTCTGGAGTTTGCAACTGACCACTATAACAATACGTAACTGGACAGAATAAATTTACAATCTATAAATGTCTTTGAATAACCAGTCACTCATCTGGGAAGGCCTTGAAATCAATGTTACCATCTGGGGACTATGTGTGACCCACTGATAATAAAAAGACTCAAAGGAGGTCTGCAACCAAATAACTTTACTCAACACTTTGCAACTGAATCAGTGGAGGCAAAGATGCATCTCATTTACTTGACAATTCATGCACCAATCCAAGTTTATCTCAAAGCAAACTCTTACACTGTTGTACCATTGAATTACAAATAATGCTCATCTTTTATTCTCGAGTGACGCTACAACTTCCAAGAGTACAACTGTATTCGACTTTGCTTAGATAAAATGACTAAATTGTGGATGCTAAGTTCCCATGAAGGGGTCTTTCTAACTTCTAAGATGACGAAATTTTAGAAATATTACTTCATTTGTGTCTAATATCTAATGGTTAAAATTTCATCAACAGCCAAAATATAGGAATTTTCATGGGGGTTATGGCTCTTATGCATAGAATATAATTTCCAAATTTCATAAAGATCCATTCAGTACTTTTGACTTAGTTTTGGATCATTAAAAAAAATAACTAAAATTTGGGAGTTAAGGCTCCCATTAGGGGGTCTTAGAATCCTAATGAGAAGTGGAAACTTTGAGAATACTTCTTGATGTGTGTCAATTACCCAAGGCTGCAATTTCATCAACATCGAAAATTTATGAATTTTCATGAGGGTTCTGCCCCGTTTAAGCCATCTCAAATTCAAACCAAACATATTGCATTATACCCGCCCTTATGCATTGAATCTAAGTTTCAAATATCATAAGGATCCATTTAGTAATTATATATATATATATTATATATATGTATGTATATATGTATGTATGCCTGTATATATGTGAGATAATAGTTTCAGTATTAAAGTGAAACTATTAAAATGAAAATATCTGACATTACAATAGAGAGATGTTATTGTTTCACTTTAGACACGTAATACTGAAATAGTGGGGAGGATATGCTATTGCTCTGGGCTTGCACTAGGCAAGAACTTAAAAACAATTTTGGCCTATGACACTACATGGTCCCTAAATAAGGCATGTGTAAAATTTGAACGAAATTAGTTGTGTAGTTCTCAAGTTTTAGGGAGTCAAACAGACAGACAGACAGACAGACAGATACACATTCTCATCTTTATATATATAGATTAGGGTTCAAGAGAACTAGGCACTTAAATGGGAAAGCACAAGGTCAGGTTAAAATTAAAATGCATACACAACAAAGATAGGCGAATACATACGCGGGTACCACAGTACAGGCAGAAAGATATTCAGGTTATGTACACAATTAACTGAACCCGACTGGGCTAATCAAGAAACGCACATTGTATTAAATATACGATCCATAATATACTTTGGATCACGCGAGGAGCAGATTCTGAAAGAAGTGAACGATAAATAAAAAAAATAACAACAGATGGATAATGTGACAATACACTACAGCCGTTTTCAACGAATTTCTTATTGATTGATGCAGACATTACATCATTAAGAAAAAACCGTTTTCTTCAGGTAAATACATGACCCACAACATTTAGAAACATTTAAAAATCAACGGTGTATGTACCTTCATGATTCCATGAGTCTTGCTAATCGTATATATTACAGACAGGAAAGTGAATTTCCATGTTTAGTCAATATCAAGACGCATATCCACGCCACAGGGTTTGCTATAATAAGTTTTAGCGAATTGTTCATTAAAATCCTCAACAAATGTTCGTATAAATTAATTATGTATAGGTATTAAGTCTATACAATGAAAGAATAAATTAGGAAATTTAAGTTAGTCTTGTAAACATATCTATCTATCTATCTATCTATCTATCTGTGTCTGTCTGTCAGTGTGTGTGTGTGTGTGTGTGTGTGTGTGTGTGTGTGTGTGTGTGTGTGTGTGTGTGTGCGCGTGTGTGTGTGTGTGTGTACATATATACATCCTACATGTTAGAATCGCTAGAGCATAGGAAAGAAGCCTTGTGGTTTCCATTCAGGATCTACCCTTATAGAACAATTCGTTGTGAAATTTTCTGTCATCCACTAAATATTTGATGTCAATTCGAATTATATAATTCTTCTAACATAAATGAAGTTACCGCTTCTTTCGTTATGTAATTTTCCAAGCATTAATTAAAGTATCGCATTTCGATTCCGATTTTAGTTACGTAATTATCAAAACAAAGACGAGTCCACCAAAAATTTGATGCTTGTTCAGGTTACATAAATTGCTTAGAATCCCTTAAGCTACCTAATATTTTATGCTAAATCCAGGTGTGCATTAATAAAGTTACGGGAGGCGCAATGGCCCAGTGGTTAAGGCAGCGGACTCGCGGTCATAGGATCGCGGTTTCGATTCCCAGACCGGACATTGTGAGTGTTTATTGAGCGAAAACACCTAAAGCTCCACGAGGCTCCGGCAGGGGATGGTGGCGAACCCTGCTGTACTCTTCCACCACAACTTTCTCTCACTCTTACTTCCTGTTTCTGTTGTGCCTGTAATTCAAAGGGTCAGCCTTGTCACACTGTATCACGTTGAATATCCCCGAGAACTACGTTAAGGGTATACGTGTCTGTGGAGTGCTCAGCCACTTGCACATTAATTTCACGAGCAGGCTGTTCCGTTGATCGGATCAATTGGAACCCTCGACGTCGTAAGCGACGGAGTGCCAACAAATTAATAAAGTTACTACATTTTCGATCCTAAGTTTAGTTATGTAATTTTGCTATGTATGTCTTCCTGTGTGTAGTGATAAATCCTCTGTCAGTTTCGCTGAATAGAATTTGGTTGTTCGATTAACATCACAACCCTCTAGTTAAATGAACTTGTGTGTTGTTTACTATTCCACAAGTAGATGTACCTTCAGAAGCCGTATAGAAATTCTCAGATGTAACCAGCGATACGGAGAGCGTGAGTTAGCGGTACCTTAGAGTTACAGGTGCAATCCACCCCACAAGTATACACGCAGTTTCATTCACAGAAATTTAGTGTAAGATGCCACTCACTGTCGTCAAACAAGAAACACCATGAGTGCTACAGAAATCGAAACACACATGCTGTTCCAATCACAGCAAATTTATGGGCCTCAGAATTCGGTATCGGCTCTTTTACTTTCCAATGACGGCTTATTAAATCAATAGAAATCACAGATCACTAGATTGAGCACTTTTCTTGACTTCTAAACGGCGAGTTAGTTGTGACTGACACTATTCAATAAAGACCTGTCATAAGCTTCTTGTAACCTGCCCTTTCAATAGATCAGATGCCAGTAGGTAAGTTTATCATCTGGTAAAGAAGGAATTTGCGCTTTGGCAGTAGTTGTATCACACACAATCTTCACGAACTTCCCAAGGACTGGAAAGATGCAATCACCCTTCCTCACTATAAAGGAAAGGAACTTAGTAATATATATATATATATATATATATATATATATATATATATATACGCGCGCGCACACACACACACACACACCCCCACCCACACACACACACACATATATGCATACATATATATACATATAACCACATGTGAATCGTTGGCGATTTTCTTCCGTCTTCCCTTCTTTTGGACTTTCATTTATTTCTGAAGAAGACCTTTGCTCGAAACGTTAAATCCTCCTCTTTCTTTTCTTTCCTAAGCGTCAGATAATACATTATTTGTACCACGTCTTCGCGTTGTTATTTTTTTTTGTTTGTTCTTCTTTGTTTGGATTCACAATACATACATATATATATATATATATATATATATATATATATATATATATATATATATATATATATATATATATATATGTATGTATGTATATAATCGACACCGCTTAACAAAACCATTTGCACCGATATATATATATATATATAATAATAATAATAATAATATTAGGGATAAAAAGCCAAATTTACACGTAAAAACTCAATTAAATTCAATTTATCAAAAATTGAATTTAAATTAAGTTTCACAAACACGTGTAGTCGTTTTATTATTATTACTATTTTATGATTTTTACTTTGTATTTTATTATACTTATTTATGTGTATTTACTTATTAATTTCTTCTATATGTGACTGTGGATTTTCATGGGTGAGTTCAGTATCTCGCGAATTTGAAAACAAAATATTATTAGGATAGCTAAATAGCTTGAGAAGAGACATGAATTGAAGCTGACACAGGTTTCATTCAGAGATTCTGAAGTTAGAAAACAAACAAACAAACAAAAAAATAATGTTATAGAAAAACCAGGG
>NC_142931.1:78617835-78642835 GCF_046866305.1 Octopus bimaculoides | reverse complement strand
TATATATATATATACATATATATATATATGTATGTATATATATATATGTTTGTATATTAGTTTCATACATACATAATACATACATCCATACATACACACACACACACACACACACACACACACACACACACACACACACACACACACACACACATATATATATATATATAATATTATTAGGGATAAAAATCCAAATTTACAAGTAAAAACTCAATTAAATTCAATTTATTAAAAATTAAAATTAAATTAAGTTTCACAGTATAAAATATAAATATATAGTTTTAGGGAAAAGAACCAAGGTTCATGAACTCATCGATGAAGATTATATATGTATATATATATATATATATATATATATATATATATATATATATATACCGGAGTAAGCACATGAAATGTGCAACAAGGTGGAAAAAAGAGTACTCAAATACCAGAGGTAGAGTAATATGCTTTATTTAAAAGCAGCAGAAATATAACAAAAAAACCGTTAAACTCAGAGTAACGGTTTTTTTGTTATATTTCTGCTGCTTTTAAATAAAGTATATATATATATATATATATACATATATATATATATAATTCTTTTATATTTCAACATCTCTTCTCCATCTTTTAACATACTTGTTGACTTTCTATGGGATACCTTTCCTTAAATTCTAATAACACACCATATACATGTAATAATAATTTCATATTCGCAAAAATCTTACGCCAGTAAGCTACCCGCAAAATATGAAGAATCTTTGTTAGAAATCGCCCTTTGCAACCCTCCAAACTAGAGGATGAAATAAAATTCAACCTCTCCACACACACACACACACACACACACATGTATATATATATATATATATATATATATATATATATATAAGCATATGTATGTATGTATGTACGCATGCATGCGTATGTGTATGTATGTATGTATGTATGTATGTTTATAGTAACTCAGGTATCAGCGATATGCGGATGCTTTACTGGAAAATGTCACTACATAATAATATTGATATTTCAGTAAGCATTACAAACAATATTCGCAAAGAATTAGTATCTCTTTTATATTGTCATTGAAGTAGAAATTACAGCGAAATGTTCTTGATCACTGTGGATAGTCAATATCTTTGGCTTTCACTGCGCCGTGCTACGATGAAGTGGCAGTTGGTTCTTAACTCTTGAAGTATCAACGTAAAGCCGACCATGTGATAAAGTAGGATTTACCAGTTTCTCTCCGACAATGATTGCCCATGAGATTCATCGACAGTTATGATAAAAATGAATCTGACATCACTTTTTATAGAATAAATTACTCATAGAAATTATTCAGAGTTTTATCATTGTGAACGAGATCCATATTGTTGTTGTTATTGCTTTCATTTTCACATATGTCTTACATTTAGATCAACATTTATATATTTAGTTGTTCTTGTTTTGTTCATGTCAGTATTGTTATTCACGTCGGATTTATTCCTTTTATATATGCAATAGTTTTCGATACAAAAGAGATTTCTACTTTCTCTCCGCTCCTCTGTAGGAAATTGGCTGCCGTTGTTATGGGAATCACCTTTCAACATCACCACCATCGTAACCATCTAAAGAAATATGTCTGCCGTAATTTGCAACATTGAATGCCATGTGACTGATTCTCTCTTTCTTGTTTCAAACTGTTACTTATAATGGTCAATATATATATCTCAAGTCTAGCAATTAATTCATTCATGATTTCATCTATGGGTTTATTTCTCGTGGTAAACATCGAATTGAGGTGAAACACTTTGGTACATTGGACATTAGTGTATATGATGTATGATATATAAAACATAGTATATAATATTTGTGTTTGTCCTGCTACACTAACTTGCAGAGGAAAAAAAATGGGTTCTTCTCCTAAACAAAGATCTATCTATCTATCTATCTATCTATCTATCTATCTATCTATCTATCTCTCTATACACACCCACACCCACACACACACACACACACACACACACACACACACACACACACATATATATATATATATATATATATATATATATATATACATACATGCAAACATAAGTGCACACAAACACACACACGCTCACACACATATAAACATACACACACATACACACATACGTACATACATACATACATGCATACATATATACATACATACATACATGCATACATACATACATACATACATACACACACATATGTGTATGTATCTCATCCCCTTGACTAACTTCATATCATAATAAAGTAATAAAGGTCAAGAAACACGTCCACCTTTAGAGAAACAACGTATTGTAAAATGTCAAACGACGGTTGCTTCCAGAAACGTCACTCGTCATTGGACGGTAAAACATAAACGAGAACAACAATATCAATAATGATATTTTCGTACATAGGGTACAAGGTCACATATTGGTGGTGGTGGTGGTGGCAGAAGTGGAGTTGTTCAGTCGATTAAATCGACCCAATAATTGATTGAGACTTTATCTGATCGATCCTGGTTAAAATACAAGGGTGGGTAAAAGTATGATGAGTGGAATTCTTATCTTAAAAAAGAAATAGAGAAATAAAAAGAACATTCCTTTTGTATTAAGCAACTGAAGATCTACTTTTGCCAATCCCTGTATGTTAATGCGACAAATTTATTCTGGCTTCCTGTGCTCTGAATTCAAATCCCGCCGGGGTTAACTTTGCTTTTTATCTTTTAGGGGTCGATAAAATAAAGTCCCAGTCCAAAGTGAGGCTGGGTTAGAACGTTGGCCGATTTGTCTTGTAATATCTATTTCAGTTCTGTGTTTTGACATCAATATCTCGCTTGAACCACCATTATAGATGGACTGATTAAGACAAAATGGCTACTGAACCCAAAAAGCTTGTCTTTATTGAGTAGGAACAATGTAAGGACACAAAATACTATGATTATGATGGTGATTGATAGATGAAAGATAAAGTTAAACTCCGTAGGATCTGAATTCAGGGCATAAGGTATATGTGTGTGTGTATGTTTGTGTATTTGTATGTGTTTTGTGTCTGTGTTTGTCCACTCACTATCGCTTGACACCGATGTTGGTGTATTTACGTCTATATGTACACACACACACACACACACACACACACACACACACAGACACACACAGACACACACACACACATACACACATATATATACAGAAATTAAATGTTGCCACAAATTCTATCCGAACCTGTACTGATTCTGCAAATAAGGATTTCTAATATTAGGTTTATGCAATAACCGTTTAGTATTGCTGACAAAAAAACGATCCACAGTTTTTCTATTTTTCCTAATGATTCAGAAAAGGATGAGGGGTAGCAGCCATGATAATTTTTGAAATCGTCTTAAACTGGTGAAATCAATGCAATTGATGTTCTGACTGAACTTTTAAAATTTGATGACTCAAGAGGGAGTGGGTGGGTAAACAAACGTTGAGAGTAGAAAGACATAGCTTAGACCCACATTGAAAACGAGGCCATTTGCCTGGTTGACGAAGATTCTTTCACCAACAGACTGCAATTTCTAGCACGCATACAGTCTATTTCTTTGTTTTTGTCTTCTACAGTTTCGACGGTAGCTCCTTCTTATTTGTCGTACCATGTTACGTGCTGCCTTTACCAGCGAGAGAACATCTATATTGCCGTTGAGCCCGCAATGAAAAGCGGCTAATAGCTCTCATATCTCTCCCTATCGTATTTGGAAAGGGAAAGGACACAAAATTCTAGGGAAGAATATTTAAGGAAAAGATTTACTGCCGATCACGGAGTGAGACATAGTAGAAGACAAAAAAAAAAACAAAACAAAACAAAAAAACAAAACAAAAAACAAAAGAACAGTTGCAGTGAAGGCGCGTGGCTTAGTGGTTAGGGCATTCGGCTCACGTTCGTGAGTTCAATTCCCGGCGACGCGTTGTGTCCTTGAGCAAGACACTTTATTTCACGTTGCTCCAGTCCACTCAGCTGGCAAAAATGAGTAGTACCTGTATTTCAAAGGGCCTGCTTTGTCATACTCTGTGTCACGCTGAATCTCCCTAAGAACTACGTTAAGAGTACACGTATCTGTAGAGTGCTCAGCCACTTGCACGTTAATTTCACGAGCAAGCTGTTCCGCTGATCGTATCAGGTAGGACACCCTCGTCGTCGTAACCGACGGAGTGCTCCTTGAACAGTTGCATTGGGTGGAACTGGGTGGATGTTGTAGCTTTTGTTGTTGCCGTTCCATCATTGATCAATCCGTATTTTTATATATCTAAGACTTTATAATTGAATATGTATAAATCTAAATGATGATCAAAGATCTATATCCCTTTATGTCAGACTCACATCACTTAACAAGTAATGGATCAGCGTTTTTGTAACCAGTTGATAAGGCCACCGAGTACCTTCTCTGTGTATATCATGACCCGACTTGCTTTTAATTGTCTAAGTATGTCAAAGCGTGGAGGCGCAATGGCCCAGTGGTTAGGGCAGCGGACTCGCGGTCATAGGATCGCGGTTTCGATTCCCAGACCGGGCGTTGTGTGTGTTTATTGAGCGAAAACAACTAAAGCTCTACGAGGCTCCGGTAGGGGATGGTGGCAAACCCTGCTGTACTCTTCCACCACAACTTTCTCTCACTCTTACTTCCTGTTTCTGTTGTGCCTGTAATTCAAAGGGTCAGCCTTGTCACACTGTGTCACGCTGAATATCCCCGTGAATTATGTTATGGGTACGCGTGTCTGTGGAGTGCTCAGCCACTTGCACGTTAATTTCACGAGCAGGCTGTTCTGTTGATCATATCAACTGGAACCCTCGACGTCGTAAGCGACGGAGTGCCAACAATAACAATGTCAAAGCATTGTCTTTCTCATACGATATCCACTGAACTTAGACTGCCACTACCTCCTTATGTTGCTATGAATCAGGACCCTCACCACAAACACACACCTGCCAAAATGGTAACTAGATCTTAAAGCCTCACGTTATACTCGGGAGAGCAAGTAGCTGTAAATACTATATATCAGCAGAAGGAAACAAGAAGCCACTGCTGTGTCTTTCCCAAGAAAATTCATCGACCTTCAAATATTTGGTTAAACATGCAATGAAGAAAACAAAGCTTCTTCTGGAGGAGCTTCATTTGGAAAGGAACCTCATGAGCCACAGGTGAACCCCAACAATCATCAAGTGACTGCTGGCAACAAGAAGCGAACATGAAATGCTGTATACACATATGGAGCTGCTCGTCAAGACACTTTAAATTCTGTTCAAGTCATATTGCTTCTTCTCTCTCTCCCTTTTCTGCCGTATAATTCTATGACCTCTGCTCCTGATAACTTACTGGCCTCGTGACGCCTACATCCACGCTCACCTGACATACTCTGCTCTTCTCTTCTCATCAACGATTGTGTGTTCACCTCTCCACACAAACTATCCATTACACTCAACTTTTCATCTCAGTATGTCATCTCTGGAATTTCCATTTTGCCCATGGTTTTCCTACAATCATTAACTTGCAGCTGTTAAAAAATATAATTTTCCTATCGACCTCACAGGTCCCAAAAGAATGGATCTGTGGAAACTATATATAATCCCTTCCTCCAGATCGAGCTTTGAGAAATACTAACCTACACCAAACCATTAGTAGGAAGATCTTTTATATCTGCCGTTAATGTGATATAAGCAAGGTCTATTTTCTTGACAGTCTTTTTTTTCTGTTCTTTTGTTGCTTTTAGCAATTCTGGTAAATTCCAGTGTGCGACGGATGTAACCTTTGTTGGTTACATATCACTCACATACAGAACATAAATGAAAGAAGATAAAGTAAAATGTTCGCTCAATTTATAGTTGATGTAATTGATGGTCATTTATTACATTTTCTGTCTTGAGTTTAAGTCGTTGACGATAATGAAAGTAAGATAATATCTGTAATTCATAAACATAGAAACTGACTCAGGCGCACATTCACACACACACACACGCACGCAACACACACACACACACACACACACACACACACACACACACACACACACACACACACACACGGATTCATACATGTGTGTGTGAGTGTGTGTGTGTGTGTGGTGTGGACACGTGTAAGCACATAGTTGAAAAACAATATATATATATATATATATATATATATATATGTATGTATGTATGTATGTATGTATGTATATGTATACATATATACATAAACTATATATATATATATATATATATATATATATATATATATATATATATATATATATATATATATATATATATATATATATATATATATATAAGTGGAGGCGCAATGGCCCAGTGGTTAGGGCAGCGGACTCGCGGTCATAGGATCGCGGTTTCGATTCCCAGACCGGGCATTGTGAGTGTTTATTGAGCGAAAACACCTAAAGCTCCACGAGGCTCCGGCAGGGGATGGTGGCGAACCCTGCTGTACAACTTTCTCTCACTCTTACTTCCTGTTTCTGTTGTGCCTGTAATTCAAGGGGTCAGACTTGTCAAACTGTGTCACGCTGAATATCCCCGAGAACTACGTTAAGGGTACACGTGTCTTTGGAGTGCTCAGCCACTTGCACGTTAATTTCACGAGCAGGCTGTTCCGTTGATCGGATCAACTGGAACCCTCGACGTCGTAAGCGACAGAGTGCCAACAACAACAATCGAAATTAAAGGAAATTTCTTAAATGATGAAGTTAGAATAAATTGTAATTTTTAGGTCTAAAGCTTTAAATAATTCAGTATTTTTTTTTTTCGGAAAATATTCAACTATGAAACATTCATAATCATCCGTCATCTCCATATAAATCACACAGTAAATGAATTCATTATTTAGCAAATATAAATGATAAAAACCTATAAACTCACGCATATCAATACCTACCACCACACATCAAAAGAATAAAAGGATTTTTTTTATATATATGTACCTATTTACCTATTGAGGGTATCAAAAGAAATTAATGATCATTTTACGTACATAAATTTTTAATATCGGAGAGGTTGCTTCACATGTAGAAAACTAGAGCACGTTTTTTCCTTTTTATCAAATGAAAACTTTAGTTATCAAAGGTAAAATTCGATTATATCAAACAGAGTGAATTTATAAATACGTTTATCTCTAATGCCATAAAGCCAATTAATAACAGAAACGCTGTTTTTTATAATGGTAAAGTGATTGTTTGTTTAGTTTAAAGGATTAGCTTGTCTAAGAGATTTTTTACTAGCTGTACTTGGTTCACTTTTCATGGAAAGTATAAACTTAAAAGTTGGATTAATAATAATATTATAAAGATCCATTAATGTTACAAAAGTGTTGTTAGATTAAAATAACTGAATCACGCCCATAAAATGTATTATTTCAGGACGAATATCGTAGCAAATTTGCCTTCCTGCGATGTATTTACATTAAGAATAGTACACGCATAGCTATTTTAATCTCATACTGCTTCTGTAGCATATAACAAGTCTTTCATTTAACCGGGTGGATGTTTGCAACCCCAGTGATTCTATTCACTGTTTTCCCCATATCGGTAGCAACAGATTTCACATTTACACGCGGTTGGCTGTGAGTACATGCTATTAACAATACCCAACGAAGCGAAAAGCCATCTAACATTCTCACCAGCCACTGCTGAGACAATTATCGGCTGCCCTCGATACATACTGTCTTCTTAAATGTCCCATGTCCACAAAGAATATTAACTCAGAGCGAAATTCGTAACAACCTTGTCTTCTTGCTCTGTATTTACTTTAAGTACGATACACAGATACCTATTTTAATAAAATTATGCTTATGCTTCTTTAATATATTATTGGTATTACGTAGAGCTAAATCTTCAACTCTCTCCTTCATTTTCATCCAGCAGCTATTTCACATTACGGCCTATGAAAACTAGTATTGAGTTTAAGGAGGTTTTCGCTCCTTACCCTCTGATTTACGTACGAGACCAGTAACTTTGAGGGTAGGTAGTTAATCGATACTATCGATACTTGCATTGACTGATAACTTATTTTATCTCTGAACGACTGAAAAAGCAGACTTGATCTACGCAGAGTTTCAACTCTGTACATGCAGAGACTGAACAGACGGCGTAAGCACATTTTTCGAAGTTCTAACGATTCAGCCAATCCACCGAACTAACATAGTGTATACAGTGTGACACACACAAGCTCTCTCTCTTTCTCTCTCTCTCTCTCTCTCTCTCTCTCTCTCTCTCTCTCTCTCTCTCTCTCTCTCTCTCTTCCCCTCTCTCCCCCACCCCCTCTCTCTCACACACATACACAAATACATATATTTATACACACACATATGTATATAGGTGTATATACATGTATGTCTGTACGTATATATATACATTCACACATGCACACATATATATGTATGTGTGTGTGTGTGTGTGTGTGTGTGTGTGTGTGTGTGCGTGCGAGTGTATGTGCAAGTGCATAAGTGCAAAACTAGGTGGAGGAAATAGCTCTCGAATGCCGAAGGTAGAGTTTAATATTAAGTTTTATTGAAGCGAAGAAATTTCCCAGCTTCAATAAAACTCCATTTCTTCTCACTATCTATCTATCTATCTATCTATCTATCTATCTATCTATCTATCTATCTATCTATCTATCTATCTGTGTATGTATATATACATACACGCACACACCTACAAACACACACACGCTCGCACACGCATATAAATATGTATGTTTATATATATATATAGATATGTATATGTATGTTTATATGTGAGTGTATATATATATATGTTTATATATGCGTCTATATATATATATGTGTGAATGTATATATATATGTTTATATATGCGTCTATATATATATATGTGTGTGTGAGTGTATATATGTATGTTCATATATGTCTATATATATATATAAATATAAATATATAAATATATATAGATATCTGCGTATATATGTATACACACATTCACACGCACACACACACACACACACACACACACACACGCGCACACAGCGCACACGCATGCAAGCACACACATACACACACACTCACACACATATTACATACGACATATATATATATAAAGTAAACGGAATGAACTGAGAATAAATCAAAGCTAATATATTAGCATATATATTAGCAAAATAGAATACATGTATTTATTATCGTGTTGATAAGTATGTTTCTGTGACATAAACATCAAAGGTCTTTGCCTGGAGCAGATTCGTTTATGTGCGTTCACGACTGACGTAAAAGCAAAATACGAGCTAATAGGTACAAATTGAAATGTCGTAAATTTCAAGCAAAAACTCTTTAATGATCGAAATCTCTACCGTAAAACGCTGGAAAATTTTCGTGGTAAAATATAAATCACAGAGCTGATGCTAAATCTGTTAATATTCGGAGATTATAAAGAGAATGTAATTTCGTGTAAAGTTTGTGAAAAGGGCTCAAGAAAGTATAGTGTTAGAACTACATACACTTCCGCGTGCATGACTTTTGGTGTAACATTCGAGCGTTCCCGTAATGTTCCTTCGTGCTTTATGCGTGCAATTGCTGTCGGAACATCCAACGCAAGGTTTCAAACAACCTTTTGTGAAATCTATGAAAGGTAGAATAGCTATTATATTCTTCTACTGCTTTAATGACTCGACTGATTATAAGAATTCGTCCAACCGTTGATCTATTTAGGTGAAAGATATTCCGATTCTTGCAAAGAATTTTCACCAGCTTAGGGCTGATTCTTATAATGTCATACATTCTTATGTATGTCATTGTTCAGTTTTATTTCAAGATTTCTTGCCAATAGAGAAAGAGCTTGTTTCTAACTTAGATCCAAGGCTTCTTCACTGGAATTTCAACATCAACAACAGGGTATTTTTGTTTGTATGTATATGAGCAGATTTGTATGTTTTGCTTTATGTATATATTCTCATGCATATAATTGCATATCTAGACATGCTCATATATATTTAAATGATAAACTTATGGAAAGTTTTACAGATTTTTACAGTTCCAGTGATCGATTGGGTGACCGGTAATAAAGTCACAGGAAAAAAAGTCACAGTTTTGGTTAGGAAAAAAGTCACAGGAAAAAAAACCTTACAATTAATTTATGGTGGCCGGTAATAAAGTCTCAGGAAAAAAAAGTCACAATTAATCTATGGGATCCAGACAAAACCCTCTAGGACAACTCTCCCCACCAAGCCGGACAAAACCCCTGTAACTTTCTCCTGAGACTATTTTTCTGTGACTTTTTTCCTGTGACTTTTTTACTTGTGACTTTTTTTTTTTACCTAGATTCATGGATTGGATCTGTACTCTTCGAATTAGCTTTCTCCTTTCTGGTTTTGAGAAGCCTAATTTTTCAAGATTAGTATTTAGGCAGCGTGTTACATATCCCAAGGTCCCAATAATTATAGGTATGTCTGTATGCATGTATGTATGTATATATGTATGTATATATGTATGTATGTATATATGTATGTATGTATATATGTATGTATATATGTATGTATGTATGTATGCCAATTCAAAGGTTCTCCAGTCTATTATTCGTGACCTCCTTTATGCAGACGACTGTGACTTAGTCACTCATACAGTGAATGACATGCAAATACTCATGAATTGTATTTCTGCTTCTTGCAAGGCATTTGGACTTGACATTAGCCTGGACAAGACTGTTGTAATGTTCCAGCCTGCACCAGGATATCCATATGTGAAACCAGCTATCTTGGTTGAAGGTAGTAGACAAGTTTGTTTACCTGGGCAGCACATTCAGCCGTTCTTGCTCCCTGGATGAGGAAATATCTTTCAGGTTGCAGAGAGCAACTAATTCCTTCCGGTCTCTTCAGTCTCGTGTCTGGTCCCAGCATGGCATAGCAAGGCAAACAAAAGTTGCTGTGTACCGTGTATGTGTACTGACATCGCTCCTCTACTCACGTGAGACATGGACTCTGGACAAACGCTTTCATCAGAGATGTCTCAGGCACATTCTCAATGTTGGCTGGACCTCAACAATTCCAGACACACAGATCCTGAGGACAGCTGATATCTTGAATATTGAGGCGATGGTGCACAAGCACCGGTTACGTTGGACTGGACACCTTATTAGAATGAAGGATAGCAGGATTCCTAAGCAGATGCTATATGGAGAACTTGTGAATGGAAGGAGACACCGGCAGAAAGCAAGGCTGCGCTTTAAGGACTGTGTCAAGTCCTCATTAAAGGCCTGTGATATGCAGGACACTGACTGGGAGAACAATGCCTATCATCGCCACGGATGGAGGAAGCAGGTTAAGGAGGGGATCGACACTTTTGAGTGAGTACGTATTCAGCTTGAAGAACTTAAGCGAGCTGCGCGAAAGCGCACGGCTCGTATAGTGAATGGGGAAAGCTTGGTCTGCAATGTTTGCAGTCGTGTATGCTTGTCAAGAGCAGGGCTTATTAGCCACCAACGGAGCTGCAAATGCAAAATATAAGTTAGTCCTAGAGCGCACAATGTTCCTGAAGGTCGGCAATGGTCTTCCTCGGTCACGAGTGGACGGCCATCATCATGTGTATACACACACACACGCACGCACGCGCACGCACACACACACACACACACGCACACACACACACACACACACACACACACACACACACACACACACACACACACACACACATAATAAGAACGTTTCTGTTGAATGAAAAAGAGGAATATATATAGGACAGCAGGAGGGAAGTGCTCAAATGATATTGAACCAGAGACACATATCAATAATATAATTTAACAACAAACATTGAATTCAGGTTTACGAACTTTATATATCCATGCTTCTACACTTCATTACATATAAATGATGCCATGACTTTCAAATGTCATATATATATATATATATATATATATATATATATATATATATATATATATATATATATATACATACATATATATATATATATATATATATATATATATATATATATATATATATATATATATATATATATATATATATATATATATAGATATGTATATAATTGTTAAAGAGGACAACAAACGTAAAAGCAAGGCATACATCTCAAGTCATATACATTATTATTATCAACAAAAAAATTCAAAGTCTTTCAGCTGTTTCTAGGATATCTTAGAGTATGGGATAATCCATCAGAGTACGGAATATCCCATACTCTGGGATATCCCAGAAACAACTGTATGAGTTTGAATTTTTTTCGAATAATAATAATAATGTAAATGATTTGAGATGTTTGCCTTACCATAACCTTTGTTGTCCTCTTTAACATTTATATATCCGATGTATCAGAAATCTACAATGGCTCCATAACTGCGTCTCGGCTATAACCTTGGACCCTAGTAATCCGTTACAACGCTTACCTAGCGTACCTAGTCGTTTAGATCACCTGTGAACTAAACCCCCATATTTTGTATGTATATATATATATATATATATATATATATACATGAATGAGAAGATGAAGACGATCTATATATATATATATATATATATATATATATATATATATATATATATATATATATATATATATATATATATATATGTGTGTGTGTAAGAACGACCGTGCGAACTCAAAAAAGGAGAAATGGTGACGAATGGAAAAAACAGAGGACTCCTTTTATTTAAACGCGTCGCACAGTCGAACACAAAATAATATATCGATGATGATATACATGATATGTTATACTACGATAACATAGATGACCAGTAATGAAAGACCACAACCGTATAAGATGAATAACAGAGGTATTTATTATGGCGTTAAAGATGTATATGTATGTGAGAGTGTGAATGCGACATATAAGAACATAATCAAAGACAGGCCGTCATACCAAGAAAAGTATGTATGTGAGTGATACATGTATGTGTATGTGTATGGAAGAGTCTGTATGTGAAGGGAGTTGAGGCTGTGTGTCGCAGGGCTGATCACTAGTTGTGATGTGGTGGCTTCCATGCCGGGCCGTGATTCTTGTTATACAGATGTTCGTCGTTCGTCGCTGGCTGAAATCTCTTGTCTGTTTATTATCGTGGTGAAGCTAAGTCACCTAACAGAATCGAAGAGAGAGATGTGCCGCGGTGGTTTAGTTTGCTGTACATAGTAAGTCGTGTAGACACTGGTGGAGATTGATGCTGGTTAGTAGTAATCGTAGAATCGTGTTGCTGATGTGGCGGCGGCGGCGGTCATCGTTGGACGAAGCTGTTGATGTGTCGCTGGCTGCCGCTGCTGATGCTGTCGTGTGGCACACGGAACAGTCTCTATAGAGAAACTGGACCGAGACGAATTTGGCCGCCGAGTTAAAGCTATTTATAACAAACTATCGGCTCCCGAAGGCTTCAGAAAAATACTCTATCACGTGACCTTATTAAGGGCTGTGATTGGTCAGTTTGCGTTCTGGCGGGAACGGTTCGAAGAAGTTGCCGATTCGAATAATGATCAGTCACGTGATGACAAGGAATGGGTTCTCCGCTACGCCCGCGCGTGTTTATATTTAAATGAGAAGAATGGCGATAGCAGTTTTGTATCTAATGGCGATAGGTAGTTTCACTACATATATATATATATATATATATATATATATATATATATATATATATATATATAGGGTCAAAACATAAAAGACTTTTCTATTTTTCATTTTCCCGAGTGTCAAACTAATACACCTGCTTGTTGTTCATACACCTGTCTTCGTCTTTTGTTTTTCTATAAAATTCATCTGTCTATCTATCTATCTATCTATCTATCTATCTATCTATCTATCTCGAATTAGCTTTCTCCTTTCTAGTTTTGAGAAGCCTAATTTCTCAAGATTGGTATTTAAGCAGTGTGTTACATATCCCAGGGCCGTATATATGTATGTATGTTTGTTTGTATGTATATTATATATGTACGAAGGGCTTCTTTCAGTTTTCGTCTCCCAAAGCCACTTAGAAGCCTTCGGTCAGGCTAGGGCTTTTGTAGAAAACACTTAACCAAGGTGCTATGCTGTGGGACAGAACTTGAAACCATGTGGCTAGGAAACAAACGTCTTTCCGCACAGCTTACACACACACACACACACACACACACACACACACACACACACACACACACACACGTACGCACACACGAAAGCAACCCAGAAAAGAAATAATTACAGAAGGTAGAAAAGAGAAACTAGGTCTTCTTCATTCACGCTTTCATTCTCCGCCTCTTCGCTTTTCAGCCTCTCCGCCTTTTCGCCGCTACAGATTTCAAGATAACGGTACTAATGCTACCGTCATTTTGTATCACCATTATTTTTCCTGTACAGCTTCTCTCAACCGAGACACATTGCACTGTTGGTGTTTTCTTGTTACACCATGTACGTCATCACTTTTTGCTAAATATGTCACACATCAGCTGTTTTATGGAATCATGCTATTTATATATATATATATATATATATATATATAGCATATATATATATATATATATATATATATATATACATATATACATATACATATAGGCATACACGTACACATACACTTGCGTTCAAAAGTACACACACACATTAACAAATTCACACTCACACACATTCACACATACACACATACACATATGGGTGTTTAAGTACACAATATATATACAGTCATATACATCAGTACGTGTACACATATTTACATACACCTGCACCTTTACATTTACATATACCTAAACAATACACACATGCAAACATACATATAGACACCTATATACATATGTGTGTGTGTGTATGTATGTATGTATGTATGTATGTATACTTATATACACAATATTTGTAGGTGTATATGTGTACGTGCGTATGCATGTATACACTCACACACACACAGAAATACGGACACATACGTACATATATGCATACGTATATATAAATAAAATGTGCGCACGCATAATCATGTATAACCAAATGCATACATATTTACATCAATCGACCGATCGATCGATCTGTCCATCCATCCATTCATCCATCGATACATATATACGTGCACATATAAACACATACACATATAAACACACACACATACCCACTCATACATATATATATTTATACATTTTGTATAATTTCTCCATCATATACATATATATTTATATATATGTATATATACATACACACACACACGTATATACACACATACCCACTAATAATATGTGTGTGTGTGTGTGTGTGTGTGTGTGTGTGTGTGTGTGTGTAGATACGTACGCATATTCACATTTCAGCATGCAAGTGCACATGCACTGTCGCTTGAACTTAGAAACACCCACGCAAGTGCATATCCGCATAAAGGCAAATACGCGCGCGCGCACACACATACACACCGCAGAAACGAATTACTATCATTACTATATATACATATCAGTGATTATGTGCGTGTATGTATATATACTATCAAGATATACATATACACCCTGACACACGAAATCCATTATCACGTATATACACCTACAGAATATCGATACGCATTCATACACATACACTTGAGAACGGATATATATATATACATACATACATACATACACATATATATATATAAACACATATATATATATATATATATATATATATATATATATATATATATATATATATATACATATATGTATATATATATACACACGCAAATATATACTATTGCATACATGCATACACATATGATGTACCACCAATCACTAGATCGATCTATACAAGATCGATCTATACAAGATCGATCTATACAAGATCGATCTACATAGATTGGAGTGGAATGTTGAGCAGGTGATGTTGTGGCGGTGGTAGTAGTGATGGTGTTGATGTTGGTGGTGGGGTGGGGTGGGATGGGGGTGATGGTGTTTTGAGTTGCGGTAGTGGTGGTGGTGGTGGTGGTGGTGGTGGTGGTGGTGGTGGTGGTGGTGGTAGTGTTTGTGGTAGTGCTGGTGTTAGTAGTATGTTGATAGCATTAGTAGTGGTAGTGGCAGCTGCGTGGTGGGCTTGTTGTTGTAACTGTTTGTGTTGTTGTTGTTGGTGGTGGTGTTGGTGGTGGTGTTGGTAGAGGAGATGGTGGAGTTGTTGGTGGCGGTAATGCTGTTTGGTGTTGCTGGTGCCGACGATGGTGGCTATGGCAATGTTGGCTCTGGTTCTGGCTTTGGCGAAGGTGAAGGTGAAAGTGGTGGTGATGGTATGTCAGTGGCAGCAGGGCCATCTTAAGGCACGGGCACGCTGGGCCGCAGCTCAGGGGCCGCACGGGTTTAGGGACCCAATTCTGATCTAAGCATGTAGGTGACTTGATATGAATTTATAAATAATATAGAACCTAGTTTAGTAGATTGATTTGCCCGGGGTGGGGCGAGGGAGGTTGCCAGTGCTGTTAAGCGGGCCTATATGGTAGGGGTGGTAGTGGTCATGGTAATGGTGGTGGGGATGGCGATGGAGGTAGCGCTCTCAGAGGTGGTATGTTAATGGAAGTGAAGACGGGGGGGGGGCGTTGTAGTCGTTGGTGGATGTGCTGGTCATGGCATTGTTTTTATTGTTGTTGTTGCTGCTACTGCTGCTGCTGGTGTTGTTAGTGGTGGTGGTGGTGGTGGTGGTGGTGGTGGTACAGGCGATAGTGTTGTTGATGGTGGTGGTCGTAGTTGTGACAATAGTAGTGGTGGTGGTAGAGACAGTAGTGCCGATGCCGTTGGTATTGGCAGTGAGATTGGTTTTTATTGCCTTCATTGGCGTTGTTGTTGTTGTTGTTGTTGTTGTTGTTGTTGTTGTTTGTGGTAGTAGTGGGAGTAATGAATGTAGAGGTGGTGGTGGTGATGTTGTTACTCCTAAAGGTGGCGCAGTTGTTGGCGTTTCTTGTAGTGATATGTGGTACAAGTAGTTGCAATGGTGGTGATATTGGCAGTGGTGGTGGTAGTGGTGGTTGTGGTGGTTGTGGAGATGCTGACAGTGGTGGTGGGGTTTGTGGTGGTGGTGGGGTTTGTGGTGGTGGTGGTTGTGGTAGTAGTTATGGTGTTTGTGGTCGTTGTGGTGGTAGTTATAGTGTTTGTGGTGGTGGTGGTTGTGGTAGTAGTTATAGTGTTTGTGGTGGTGGTGGTGGTGGTTATGGTGTTTGTGGTGGTGGTGGTGGTGGTAGTAGTGGTGGTGATATTGGCAGTGGTGATTGTGGTGGTTGTAGTGGTTGTGGAGATGGTGGTGGTGGTGGCGGTGGGGTTTGTGATGGTTGTGGTGGTTGTGGTAGTAGATATGGTGTTTGTGGTGGTTATGGTGATGGTGGTTGTGGTGTTTGTGGTAGTAGTGGTGGGTGTGATGGTTGTGGTGGTAGTGGTTGTGGTGGTAGTGGTTGTGTTAGTGATATTGGTCTTGTTGAAGGTGACATAAGGAGTATAGGCGATTGCAATGGTGGTACTAGTGTTGATAAAGGTTGTAGTGTTGGTTGTAGTGGTACTTTTAGTGTTATTATTAAAAGTCGACCGTGGCGGAATTTGAACTCAGAACGCGAAGTGTAGTGGTGGTAGACTTAACACCAGTAGTAGTAGTAGTAGTAGTAGTAGTAGTAGTAGTAGTAGTAAAGATAGTGGTACTACGTGTTTGTAGCGATGGTAGTAATTGTTGTGGTGGCAATGCTGGTAGTAGTAGTAGTACTGGTAGATGTTGCAGTGTGGTGATAATAACAATTATTTCTGCCATAGGGACAAAGCCTGAAATGAAATTTTAGGGAAGGAGGCTAGTCGAATTGAACATCGATCACATGTTCAACTGGTGTTTATTTTATCGACCCCAAAATAATGAAAACCGGCCGCGGTAGAATTTGAATCCAGAACATAAAACCAGAAGAAAATTATAATAATCCTTTCTACTATAGACACCAAGCCTGAAATTTTAGGGGAGGAGGATAGTTGATTACATCGACCCAAGTGTTCAACTGGTACTTATTTTATTGACCCCGAAAGGATGAAATGCAAAGTCGACCTTGACGGAATTTGAACTCAGCACCTAAAGATGGATGAAATATCGGTAAACATTTTGCCCGCGCGCTAACGATTCCGCCAGCTCGCTGCCGATCTTTCGTACTTATAGGCACAAGGCCAGAAATTTTGTGGGGAACGGTCAATCGATTGACAGATACATATCGACGGTGCGGAAGGGTCAATGCTAGACGGGTACATATTTTACCGACCTCGAAAGGATGAAAGGCAAAGTAGATCTCAGCGGAATTTGAATTCAGAACGTAAAGACGGGCGAAATGTCATTAAGCATTTTATCAGGTGTGCTAACGATTCTTATTTCTTTATTGCCCACAAGGGGCTAAACATAGAGGGGACAAACAAGGACAGACAAAGGAATCAAGTCGATTACATCGACCCCAGTGCGTGACTGGTACTTAATTTATCGACCCCAAAAGGATGAAAGGCAAAGTCGACCTCGGCGGAATTTGAACTCAGAATGTAACGGCAGACGAAATACCGCTAAGCACTTCGCCCGTCTTGCTAACGATTCTGCCAGCTCGCCGCCTTACCATTAATAGTATTTTCTATTAAAAGCACAAGGCTTGAAATTTTGGGGGCGGAGACTAGTCGATTACACTGACCCCAGTGCTCAACTGGTACTTATTTTACCGACCGTAGAATTTGAACTCAGAACTTAAAGATGAACGAAATGCCGTTAAGCATTTTGTCTAGTGTGCTAACAATTCTTCCTGCTCGCCGCCTAAATATTAATAATAATAATAATAATAATAATAATAATAATAATAATAATAATAATAATAATAATAATAATAATAATAATCCTTTCTACTATAGGCATAAGGTCTGAAACTTTAGAGGAGGCGGGGTTAGTCGATTACATCGACCCCAGTGCTCTACTGTTACTTATTTCATCGGTGAAAGGCAAAATCGACCTCGGCGGAATTTGAACTCAGAACGTAAGAACGGACGAAATGCCGCTCAGCATTTTGCCCGGTGCCTTAATAATAATAATAATAATAATAATAATAATAATAATAATAATAATAATAATAATAATAATAATAATGAAGTATGGACTTGACAGCAAAAAATTGGTACGACCAGAAACCTGAAGGCATTGCTGAAAATAGAAATGCAAAGATCCTATGGGATTTTATAATTCAGTGTGACCATGAGATTGAGAATAGGAAGCCGGACATAGTCTTAATTGAGAAAGAAAACAAACTATGCTGGATCATAGATACATCATGCCCAGCTAACAACAAGGTTTGCACTATGGAAGAAAGAAAAGTCGAGATATATGACAGGTTAGTTTGGGAAGTTAAGCAGTTGTGGTCGATGAAAAAGGTAGCAGTAGTATCAATAATTGACGGAGCCCTGGGAACAGTGAGCAAAAATCTCGAGAAGTACGTGGAACAAATTGGGGCTGCAATAAGAGTAGAGCACCTGCAGAAAACAGCACTGCTTGGAACCGCTCGAATACTCCGGAAGGTGCTCGAAAAATAAGGTGTTAACTTAGTTCACTGGTAGTGAACAGCTGACACCATAGTACATCTCGATCGCTAGAAGCTGTGCAAAGACAATAATAATAATAATAATAATAATAATAATAATAATAATAATAATAATAATAATAATAATAATAATAATAATAATAATAATAATAGATCTTAGAATGGACCACAGATTATATCTCCCAAAAATCAAAATAGACAATAAAACAACATCAATAATAAATAGCATAAACCTGGCCGTCACGGAACTAACAACCACAGAAACAACAGGCAATATCACTGAGCTAAATGACATAATATATGCGGCAGCCACTGCAGCCACAAAAGAAGCAGGATACTCACTCAAACCCATCCGAACAGGAGTTCTATCACCCAAACAGACCTTGTGTATAAATAACATCCAGTACAAAATTAAAAAAAAGAGAAAAGATTTATCGATTCTCAACGAAATTAGTAAACAATCAACACTACTAAGTAACAAGAAGAAAACAAAAATACTGTACAAATACAGCATTACAGAAAAAGACTTACCTGAGGCAAAAGAAAAACTAAAGCAAGACATCCTTGCCAAAGCACAGAGGATCCGCCGGTATGAGAAACGCCAACGTTTCTTTGAACAAAACAAACAGTTCAAATCCAACCCCAAAAAACTCTACCAAGAACTGGGTAAAAATAAAATAGACATTACTTCAGCACCAACAGCAGAAGAACTAGAGAAATTTTGGAAACAAATATGGTCGGTGAAGCAACAACCCCAGAAAAGGACCATTAAAACAACGAACTTAGCTCCTGAGCAACTCTGGGCCCCTATAACAACTGAAGAGGTCACCCAGACACTGCAAAGACTAAGCAACTGGAAGGCACCTGGACACGACAAGATCCCCAATTTCTGGTTAAAACACCTGCCAGGAATGCATAAAAAGCTGGCAGAAAACTTTAACAACATACTAGCAGATCCAGAGACAATGCCTGAATGGCTCACAAAAGGGAAAACCATCTTAATCCCCAAATCCACAGAAACGGAGAAACCACAAAACTATAGACCTATAACCTGTCTCCCTACGATCTACAAAACCTTTACTGCAATAATATCGCAGAGATTGAGTAAACACCTGGAAAATAACAACCTGTTTCCAGAAGAGCAGAAGGGATGCTGCAAGGGGTCATACGGCTGTAAAGATCAATTATTGATCAATAAAGCCATAACTGAAGACAGCCGCAGAAAGAAGAAAGGCCTCAGTATGGCCTGGGTGGACTACCAAAAGGCTTTCGACAGTGTTCCCCACACGTGGATTCTGGAAACACTAGCCATAAACAAGGTGGCACCAATTATCATAAAATACATAGAGCACTCAATGAACAAATGGCAGACAGTGCTACAGCTCCAAACAAAAGAGGGACTTGTGAAAACGAAAGCCATCCCCATTAGAAGAGGAATATTCCAGGGAGACACGCTCTCTCCACTCCTGTTCTGCCTGGCACTCACACCTTTAACAGAATTGCTAAATAGAACTGGATGCGGTTACAAATGCTACGGAAAAACAGTCAGCCACCTTCTATATATGGATGACCTAAAATTATATGCTAAAAACGACAGAGAGCTAGAAACATTACTACAGACAGTACACGGCTTTACCAAGGAAATAGATATGAAATTCGGATTAGAAAAATGTGCCAAAGCAACCCTGAAAAGAGGAAAATTAGTTAAAAGTAGCAATATAACACTAGATAAAGCCAATGAAATAAGAGAACTAGACGAAAGCCAACCATATAAGTATTTAGGAGTCAATGAACTAGATAGGATACAACATACACAAATGAAAGAAAAAATAAAGAAAGAGTACTATAGACGAGTTAGATCAATACTAAAAACAGAGCTCAATGCTAAAAACAAGATAATGGGTATCAACACTTTAGCTGTCCCAGTTATAAGCTACAGCTACAACATCCTTAACTGGACACTAAACGAACTATGTAAAATAGACAGGAAAACAAGAAAAATAATGACAGGATATAGGATGCACCACCCAAAATCTGACATAGAAAGGCTATATATACAACGCACAGAAGGTGGCAGGGGTCTTATACAGCTAGAAAACTATTATAAAATAACCACCATAGGACTGCAAAAATACCTACTCCAGAAGCAAGGGAAACTAATACAAATATCCACAAAACACGAGCAAAACAAAAAACTGTTTTCAGTATTTAATGAAGCTGACAAATACAAACAAGAAATCAATCTACCTAACAAATACGAAGAAGAAGAAGAAGAAGAAGAAGAAGAAGAAGAAGAAGAAGAAGAAGAAGAAGAAGAAGAAGAAGAAGAAGAAGAAGAAGAAGAAGAAGAAGAAGAAGAAGAAGAAGAAGAAGAAGAAGAAGAGGAAACAACAAAAGCTATAAAACAAATGAAATCCAAACTAAAACTAGAACAGCAACGGACCATGATAAAACGATGGCAAGAAAAACCCCTACATGGTAAATACTGGGCTAAACTAAATGCGAAAGAAATAGACAGAGAAAAATCCCAGCAATGGCTGAGAAGCTCAGGACTCAAAGCAGAGACTGAAGGATTTTTAATTGCTGCACAAGACCAGAGCCTCCCCACCAGAAATTACCAAAAACACATAATGAAAAGAAATATAACAAGTAACTGTAGAATATGTGGAGATCGACAAGAAACAATAAATCATATTATCTCAGGCTGCCCAGTCCTGGCTAAGAAGGAATATATTCACAGACACGACAGAGCTGGGACCTATATACACTGGAAGCTATGCCAACACTATGGAATAACAACAGAAAAAAGATGGTATAAACACACGCCAGAAAAGGTCACAGAAAACGAGAAAGCAACCATACTCTGGGATATGCCAATACACACAGATAAAGAAATTAAGGCAAATAGACCAGATATAGTTGTCAAAGATCATGAAGAAAAAAAATGCTTTCTAATTGATGTATCAATGCCAGCAGATGACAACGTTTCTCTAAAAGAAATGGAAAAACTTTCAAAATACAAAGACCTGGAAAGAGAGGTAACTCGGATGTAGAATCTAAAAACAGAAACAATTCCTATCATAGTAGGTGCCTTAGGTATAATAAAAAAATATTCAGACAAATACATAACAAAAACACCAGGACTTACAAATATATATAACATACAGAAAATTGCACTACTGGGTACTGCACGCATTCTACGCAAAACACTTTCAATACAGTAAACATAAGAGCACCACAGCAACCACAGCACATACCCAAGGCGCACAGAGCTGCGCTCGGTAGTGAAGTGAAAGCACGTTATAAAAATAAAACTACTGAACAATAATAATAATAATGATGATGATAATGATGATGATGATAATAATAATAATACGCCAGAGAAGGTCACAGAAAACACACGCCAGAAAAGGTCACAGAAAACGAGAAAGCAACCATACTCTGGGATATGCCAATACACACATAGAGAAATTAAGGCAAATAGACCAGATATAGTTGTCAAAGATCATGAAGAAAAAAATGCTTTCTAATTGATGTATCAATACCAGCAGATGACAACGTTTCCCTAAAAGAAATGGAAAAACTTTCAAAATACAAAGACCTGGAAATAGAGGTAACTCGAATGTGGAATCTAAAAACAGAAACAATTCCTATCATAGTAGGTGCCTTAGGTATAATAAAAAATATTCAGACAAATACATAACAAAAACACCAGGACTTACAAATATATACAACATACAGAAAATTGCACTGCTGGGCACTGCACACATCCTACGCAAAACACTGTCAATACAGCAATCATAAGAGCATCACAGCAAACCACAGCACATACCCAAGGCACACAGAGCTGCGCTCGGTAGTGAAGTGAAAGCACGTTATAAAAATAAAACTACTGAATAATAATAATAATAATAATAATAATAATAATAATAATAATAATAATAATAATAATAATAATAATAATCAAAATCAAATGTATGGAAGGAACTAACGATACGGAAGAAAATGGCTAAATCAACAACAACAACAATAATAATCATCATCCTTTCTACTGGAAGCACAAGGCCTCACCTTTAGGGAAAGGGATTAAGTCGATTACATCGACGCCAGTGCGTAAGTGGTACCAATTTTATCGACCCCGAAAGGATGAAAGGCAAAGTCGACCTCAGCGGAATTTGAACTCAGAACGTAACGGCAGACGAAATACCGCTTAGCATTTTGCCCGGCGTGCTAACAATTCTGCCAGCTCGCCGCCTTAATTATCTTTTCTACTCTAGGCACAAGGCCCGAAATTTTTTGGGGGAAAGAGACCAGTCGATTAAATCGACCCCAGTACGCAACTGGTTCTTAATTTATCGACCCCGAAAGGATGAAAGGCAAAGTCGACCTCGGCGGAATTTGAACACAGAAAGTAACGGCAGACGAAATACGGCTATGCATTTCGCCCGGCGTGCTAACGATTCTGCCAGCTCGCCGCCTTATAAAAGATGGGCTACAGCAAATATTCTGCTTAATACCACAGATTTGCTTGTCAGTTGTTTGACCTTAACCAGTTGAGCATGTCCCTTAGTGGCTGATGATATGTGCATCTCTGATCACGAGCAGAAGTAGTGGGGGAGCATCATAGCCATGTGTTGAGAGGAGTTCTTTGGAGTTTGAATAATTCACCTTTGGAAACATGGGTGTTTTGCTCAATATCCTTAAACAAACTTTATTCAGGGACCTTTTGAGTGGGATGGGCTACGCGACCTGAAAAAAATTCTAACTGGGACCCACCTGCGAGGTCATGCGCTGTTTATCCTGATATGAGATCACCATGTCGTGCACATATGGTTGTGATGCATGTGCCTGGTGTACCCTTATCAGACGGGTAGTCATGATGGGTATATTGGGCTTCGTATATTTTACCCCAGTGTCACTTTGATGGCATGCACTGCTCTCTCACTCAATAATAATAATAATAATAATAATAATAATAATAATAATAATAATAATAATAATAATAATAATAATAAAAATTGCTCAATGATGCACAGTATGGTTATAAAATATTTGATAAAAATATAAATCATCTCATTTACATGGATGATTTAAAGCTCTTTTCAAAAAATGACCAACAACTCAAAGGCCTACTAGCGATTGTTAAACAATTCAGTGATGACATCAGGATGCAATTTGGCCTTGATAAATGTGCAAAAGCTATCTTTATCAAAGGAAAAATGACAAATACATCTAATGTGAACCTTGACCAGCAAAATGTCATAAAAGAGTTAGAACCAGCGGAGAGCTACAAATACCTAGGGGTAATTGAAGGGGACAATATCAAGCACTCAGTGATGAGGGAAAGGATCAGAAGAGAATGTTATCGCAGGGTGAGAGCAATACTGAAGACAGAGCTGAACGCGAGAAACAGGATCGAAGCGATCAATGCTCTAGCCATACCAGTCGTGACTTACAGTTTCAACATCGTTAACTGGTCAATTACTGAAATATGTAATGTTGATAGAAAAATACGAAAACTGTTGACAATGCATAGAATGCACCACCCTAAGGCAGATATAG
>NC_142931.1:78560335-78612835 GCF_046866305.1 Octopus bimaculoides | reverse complement strand
TATGTTACTAGCCATCAGGGGGTCAAACACGTGTTGCTCTTCATATCTAAGGCCATTTTTCCATGTGGTAAGTTCATACAGCTTATTTGAGCAGAAGAAGGAAGAAAATTCTAAATTCTTCGAATTTAGCTCAGAATTTTGTTATGTTACTATTATTCTATAATCATATTATTTCTTATAGAATATCCTTGTTTTCTTCTCATGATTCAGTTGAATGATATCGTTTCTCGGTTTCCTTCTTAGAAGCAGAAAAAGAACAAAGTCAAAGTTTTCACTAAGCTGTTGTTATTCTATTAATTGTTACTGAATCACCGTGCTTTTCTTCAGTTGAACCTCTGTCATTTCCCTAAGGCTGCTTCTTTTTATTTCCCTATAATTCATGGAAGTAGAAGAAAAATTGAAGTAAGGATTTCGTTAAGCTGCGATTATTCTATTATTTGTTACTGAATCTCCATGTTGTATTCTTATGTTTTTGCTTTCTGACGAAAGAAATAATCTCTCTTGGTTTTCTTTGTTTCTCTCTCTGGATTTCTTTTCCTCTTTCTTAACATGGTGAGATAAGCTAAAATTATAAATATAATCTACAATGACTGATAATATTCTCTAACAACATAAATAAGTAATACATAAGATAAGATAAGGAAAGAAATAGTTCTTAAACGAAATATACGATTTCTCACAATTTCTCTTCTCTATCTTTCTTTTCCTATCTCCTCAGAGTGAGAGAACTTAATAAAATATACTTTACAGCAAAAATAAGAAAGAACTATATACGAAGCTGTACTTGTGCTTGTCTGTCACCAAAGCCCTTTGTCAAGCTTTGTGCTGTCTGTTTTTTTTTTATTGTTCCTCCTCTGTATTTGACTGTCTGTTGGTCTGTCTCTTTTAAAAATTTTACTCTTAGCAATCTTTTTAAATTGTATACAAATGTGTACTCATCGAGCTCCACTTGTACTCTATGTTGCTTATTACTTCCCTTCCTCTACTTCTCTTTATTTTCTTCTAAGTAAGATAGATTAAACAGATAAGCAGACTAATTTACTTATCGAAAGTAAATAAACAGATGAAAATCTACAAAGTTATTTAAGAAAAGATCAGAGCAAATACAGCTCAGAAAATTAGCTAAATCTGGTAGGTAGACGAAATTCGTCTTTTCCTAATGATTTGGATTTTGGCTGAGCAATCTCCTCCTTGCAGAAGCTCCGATGAACTACGGATACAACGGATGAATAACTTTAAATTAAATATTTAAAAAAATTACTCGAACGTATTCCCCCAGTAAAGTCTTATCTTAACTCACTAAATAACATGAAAAATGAAGAAAGTGGAAGCATTAACACCGAAACAACCAGTAAAGGAGGCTCTCAGGGCTCTGTAAAAGCTCTGAATAGTCAATTAAGCGATATTTTAAAGAAGATATCAAAGACCAATACGAATACAACCCGCTCAAGCATTACAACTGAAAAAAGCAGTGGAAGTGAGAGAATTGAACTAAGCTAGGTTAAACTTGTTACCAAGGATAAGCAAGCAGATTGAGAGACGTGAGTCACAAATCAGAAATAAATATCAACAATCAAACTACAAAAATAAAAAGAGATACCAGAAATCGCTTAAGTTCTACCCAATGGTTTCTTTTAGCTTTGAAAACAGCCACATTGTTTGCTGAATGCTAGAAAACAAAACCAAATAAAACAAAAAAAAAAGGCAACTAGATTTCAGAAGATTACACCCGTGGAACCCAATGGTTTGCTGGACATTGTTGGCAAGATAAGAGGCAATACCTGAATATTAGAGATACGAGCATCAAACTCTACAAGATACAACACACATCTGCCTCTGTCCAAATTTAATAGACAGATGTTGCGAGATCTGCAGTAAGCCAAATAGCAATCTCTTTGCTAAGTATCACACAAAAGATAGTACGGCAGCTGATTTGGCTGGAGCTGTTTACCAACACACAAAATCACCACAAAAAACATACTGATAAATTCTAGAGGAATATTACAAGTGAATAACGAATAAAATTCCTTATAGTGGAAACTTAACCTTATGCAATTACGCAATAACTGTAGCAATCACAAAAATCCGCCATCTAACTTGTTGTTGGCACTCCGTCGCTTACGGCGTCGAGAGTTCCAGTTGATCCGATCAACGGAACAGCCTGCTCGTGAAATTAACGTGCAAGTGGCTGAGCACTCCAAAGACACGTGTACCCTTAACGTAGTTCTCGGGGATATTCAGCGTGACACAGTGTGACAAGGCTGGCCCTTTGAATTACAGGCACAACACAAATAGGAATAAGAGTGAGAGGAAGTTGTGGTGAAAGAGTACAGCAGGGTTCGCTACCATCCCCTGCCGGAGCCTTGTGGAGCTTTAGTTGTTTTCGCTCAATAAACACTCACAACGACCGGTCTGGGAATCGAAACCGTGATCCTATGACCGCGAGTCCGCTGCCCTAATCACTGGGCCATTGCGCCTCCACGGCCATCTAACAACAAAAATAGAAAATACAAAGATATACCAAAGTATGTCGTGTTTCATGCTGACAGGAAAGAGAGAACTTATGGAGAAGTTGCAATGTACAACTGTGAATATATCACACTCTGAGACCAGCTGCCAAATTCAAACTAACTTTCTGACGCATTATTATATTAAGCAAGTCAATGTTGTACAACATGCCGTCCTTTGGAGATTATGTTATTGTAATTGAAGATAACCTTAGAAAAATAAAAGAGGTATAAACTAAACTGGACCAACATATCTCTTGGGCGACTTTAACTTCCTTAATGTCAAATGTTCTGAAGGCCACATTTACTCGGAAAAGTCACCACTGCATGAACCATATCAAATAAACCCTATACTTGACATTTCTAATACACTGTTCGTGGAGTAAATAATACATTACCCTAGCAGAGGTAATGCCATTTTAGATCACTGGTTTACAGAAACACGGGAGCCAACCATAATGCCACGGTGACGCTGAGGATTTTTTCAGAACATGACGTAGCAGAACTTTACAATATATATTGCATGGACCAAGGGAAACTATATATAAACACTCTACCGGACGTATTTGAAATTTATCTAGTTTGAATATTTAGAAATGTAACTGGAAATGGATTCAGAAAGAGATCTTCAAATACAATTGGTCTGTAAGTCTCCTTATGCGAGTCAATGACGTATAACTTAAAAGTAATTTATGTTAATAATGCAAACCATATGCATTAATTTCATTCCAGAAACAAAGTGCAATATTTACGAGAAAATAATTCAGAGTATGAAAACTTAGAAGATGAAGAAGAAAAATTTTCAAATCGTGTAAACAGGAAACTCAGTGACAGTAAAAAATTCTGCCGAAAAAGAATATTTCTAGAAATAAATAACAAAAATTAAACACTAAACTGAAAAGGAGAGGCCTGAAAGAGAAACTAGGGTTGTAGAAAATGTAAGAATGAGCCCTTGAGTTATTAATACAGCTTTTGTTGCAAGGAGGTAATTCACTAGCTGCAGACCCCAAAAGGCTAAATCAAATATAGAATAAGATATTCAAAAGTCATTTCACCTCTTTCCACCGGAACATATGCAAATAAACAAGGCAGATGTGTTCTTCGATACTGTAACTTCACAAAGAGAAGCAGTAACCAACAGTTACATCGTCACAATGGAGGAAGATTTAATATTAGTTAGAGATGAAATAAACTCAACAGAACTTAACAAGTTCCCAGCAATTCTCTTAAAAACATATAAACAGGCTTTAAATATACTGTTTCGGGTTGATTTCCAATGGTTCTTTGCAAGTGAGAAATACCTTAAAAACAAGTAAACAGAGTAACTGACAATGATTAAAAGTTTATCTCTTTGACTTTACTTATCTAAAAAGTCTTGAAACGAATTATCAGAGGGAAAATGATTTTTCACTGACACTTCGCCCCGCATCCGAACCTAAAAGAAGTTGCCTTGTGCAGCTTTAACAGCATTACAACTATATGTTGAAACCCTTAATATGTTGGTGTAAGATATCTCGAGTTTACGAAGGTTCTCTATTGAGTCGATCCGGAATGATATGTGAAAATACTGATTAGTTGGAAAAATGGGAGAGTAACTGCATGACATTTTAAGGGACAGCAGTCAGGCAGTTGCAGCTAATGGTGCTCTCGCAAAGTAAACATTAATTCTAAGCGGAGTTCCTCAGGAACGGGCTTAGGGCCATTACTAATTTTAGTGCCATTTTAGGGTTATTACTCCTTTTAGTGGCTTTCTTTGATATGCCATCAGCTAAACAGCAGCCACTCTCACCAGAAAGAGCTAAACTGAATTACAGGCACAACAGAAACAGGAAGTAAAAGTGAGAGAAAGTTGTGGTGAAAGAGTACAGCAGGGTTCGCTACCATCCCCTGCCGGATCCTCGTGGAGCTTTAGGTGTTTTCGCTCAATAAACACTCACAACGCCCGGTCTGGGAATCGAAACCGCGATCCTATGACCGCGAGTCCGCCGCCCTAACCGCTGGGCCATTGCGCCTCCACTCTACATAGTATTAAGCTGGACTTAAATCGTTCTAACATTATTACAGCAATAAAATTACTTCAGTGCAGTAGGCGAGCAACAAGGAGAAGGGGAAAGACTCAAGGCTCTACACCCTGGATTAAAGACGAGAAAGATATGCAGTAATTTATATATGGAAGATCCTGAAAGAGCTAAACTTTTGTATTGAACGTATACTAATCACTGAATCGGTGATCACTGGAGAGTGCTGTAGCCCACACCCCACAATCAAATGTTATAACCAGATATTGCAACAATTGTATTTTCAAAGGTATGAGGCTTTTCTATTTGTTGCCAAGAACATGAGAAATCAACATATAGTGGTAGTAAATTTATTTAAACAACACCTAAACATTCTACAATCTGAGATCCCGAATGAACTTGAGTCACGACAAGACACCAAACTCTATCATTAAAAAAATTACAAACAACTAGAGAAAAAAAAATAGCATCAACTATGGTGCAATGGTGGTGCCCCAGCATGGATACGGATTCTTTTTCTAGAATTAGTAAAAGAGCACACACACAGACACACACACACACACACACACACACACACACACACACACACACACACACACACACACACACATACGAGACGGGTCCGGAACCCAGTGCGTATCTTCCTCAAAGTGTCCCTGGGACGAACTTCAAAAACCTCTTTGATCTTCGCAACCAGCTCGGCCTTTGTGCTGCAGGCAGAGCGGTTGGTGTCTTTCTCAACCGCGCCCTTCACATAGTAATCCTTGGGATTACAATCGGTGGGAGTCTGGAGGCTCGAAATTAGGACATTATATATATATATATATATATATATATATATATATATATATATATATATATATATATATATATATATATATATATATATATATATAACAGTCGTATGTTATTTGGCCGACTGTGTTTTTTTTCAATTTTTTTTTTTTTGCTTGCATTAACTGGTTCTTTTGGTCAAACTATCATATCTCCAGTTGCCTCAGATGCCAAGATATTTTAAAAAATGTCAAAGGGTAGTGCAACGGTTTTGCTATGTATTGGCGAAAGTATTTTTTCGTTTTCTGAAAAAGCAACGTTTTGGACTTACGACACTTTTGCATAATAGCAACGAGATATATATATATATATATATATATATATATATATATATATATATATATATATATATATATGTATAAAAGGATGAAATTGTTAAAAATTTTATCATTGGCCAGCATATATTAAACGATAGACCTATTAAGGTGAAATCATAAATACAATTATAATTATAGGCATATTAAAAAAAAAATTTTATACCCTTAATTATAATGCTGCATATGTGTGTGTGTGTGTGTGTGTGTGTGTGTGTGTGTGTGTGTGTGTGTTTGTATACATACTTACAGCATACATCTACATATTGGTCTAGTATAGAAAACAATAACATTCATCGTATATAGTCATATTTGTGCTTTGTATGACTAAAAGCAACGGTTTAAGGGTTATAACTCGGACTGACTTAAAATAGAAATGATTTAGAGTTATTTCCCTTGAAAATATTTCTCCATTTTTACCTTTATTTTTTTGTGTTTAAAAATAGAAATGATTAATGTTCTAAAATCCTTATAAATACATGCCAGTGCGTAGCCATATTCGTTTATACGTTTATACTTTTTTTTCAGTAATTCCAGTAATTGTGCACCAGTTATATAGTTTTCAGACCTTCTATTGACCCCAGTTTATATACTAGACCGGTGCATATTTTTAAAGTCTCAATTTGATATAACTGCAAAAGAAAACCGATACACATAAATAGTGATGTTCCTCTCCACAGAATATATACATACTAATTTCACCCTGAAACTATATTCATACTGTTGTACCATCTTTGCCGTGATTATTAGTTTATTTAATTTAATTTCCATGACCCCGCTCACTGTATTTAGCGAACGAGTGAGATGAACGATATTTTGCCCATCTGCATTTCTTTCTCTGATATGGGTTCAGCTTTTTTGTTGTCACTCCGTCGCTGACAACGACGAATGTTCCAGTTGATCCGATCAACGGAACAGCCTGCTCGTGAAATTAACGTGCAAGTGGCTGAGCACTCCAAAGACACGTGTACCCTTAACGTAGTTCTCGGGGATATTCAGCGTGACACAGTGTGACAAGGCTGACCCTTTGAATTACAGGCACAACAGAAACAGGAAGAAAGAGTGAGAGAAAGTTGTGGTGAAAGAGTACAGCAGGGTTCGCTACCCGCCTCCTGCCGGAGCCTCGTGGAACTTTTAGGTGTTTTCGCTCAATAAACACTCACAACGCCCGGTCTGGGAATCAAAACTGCGATCCTATGACCGCGAGTCCTCTGCCCTAACCACTGGGCCATTGCGCCTCCACTGAGTTCAGCTTATATCTCAGATAAAAAATCATTTCAATTTTTATTAAATACATTCACTTCTAAGACTCATGAAGCTCAAAGCGGTGGTGGGATCTGTGCAAAGTACTGAAAAGCTGAAGGACTGATCCCTAAGAAGCTACAGTATTGGGTCTTTTCTCTAGATGGAGAAGGAAGGACCTATGGCGCGATACAGCGGCAACCAGTTCGGAAGCTTTAATCTGGAAGTTAGGCGATAGACATTTCAGGATTTTTAAAACACACACACACACACACACGCACGCACGCACACACACACACACACACACACACACACACACACACACACACACACACACACATACACACACACACACACACACACACACACACACACACAAGAAGGCTTCTTTCAGTTTCGTCTCACTCACAAGGATTTGGTCGGCCCGGGGCTATTGTACAATTTTTCACCGTTCTCGACACAATTAAGGAGATCTTGTGTCACTGAAACCCGAGTGTCTTTCTGGTCAGCTGAAAGCAGTTTTGGCACAAACTTGGCAGACACGCGTCTCATACTCAAATCTTCGGGGATAATGAACATCCTCTGATAACTCATGGATGATTCGACGATTTCCCCTCACAGCTGCACCCGCATCTGCGGTGTTTTTCTCAGTTCTGGTGTTTGGAGGTCTCCCGGAACGTTCGTCAATATCGACATTTTTTCGGTCATCTTGGAAACGTCCGAACCACTCATACACGTAGGAGCGGCTCATACACTCCTCTCCATACACTTTCTGCAATCTTGCGTAGGCCCCTGAGGAGGTATCGCTATGACAACTTTTTCTGTCATGGTCAATGCAACGATCACCAGCTACGCACGGTCCTTCCAAGTACTACAGTAAACAGTGGAAGTGAGCGAGAACGTTAAAACTTAGTGCGCATGCACAGCAGTGTTCAAGGTTAATCTTTGCCAAGCGGCTTTAGTCTGTGTGTCAACCTATATATAACCATAGTTGTGCATATATATATATGTATATATATATACATACATATATACGTGCATACATACATACAAACGTACGGATCTTGTTATATGATGCATATGGAAAGCAAATATGTTTACATATTCATTGTACCTATGTGTGATACCTTATGTGAAAATTTCTAGATTTGTATAAAAGAACGTCTATTTTCGTGCATTCTCCAAATTGAATTCATAGATATATATACATATGTATATTTGTTTCTATGTACATGTGTGTGTGTGTGTGCGTGCGTGTGTTTATATACATATGTATGTGTGTGTGTACATATATGCATATACATATATATATCTGTGTGTGTGTGTGTGTTTAGAGAGAGAGAGAGAGAGAGAGAGAGAGAGAGGAGAGAGAGAGAGAGAGAGAGAGAGAGAGAGAGAGAGAGAGAGAGAGAGAGAGAGAGAGAGAGAGATACGTACTTATATATTACTTAGAAACATATTTGGACACGCCAATAAATAATTTATATCAAAATCTATAAATAAAACACTTGAAAATTTCTTAGAAGAAAGCTTCTAACACCAACGTTAACTTTCACAGTCTATGCTCTATTTCTAATTGAACTGGTATTATCTTTAATACTTCATTAGACATTTGATTAATCATTAGAAATTTGATTAGTCATTAGAAATTTGATTAGTCACTAACTGTGACCTGAAAAGTACACATCTATCACCTGAACCCTTATATACAAATTTTCTTCTAATACCTTGTTTTATATACATGCCAAGTCTATATTATTAGTTCCTACATACGTTTCACCATTATGGTTGTCTGGAACCCTACAATAGGGAAACGTACGTAGTAACTAATAATCCTTTCTACTATAGGTACAAGTCCTGGAATTTGAGGGGAGGGGGATAGTCGGTCACATTGACCCCAAAAGGATGAAAGGCAAACTCAGAGCGTAAGGACGGACGTAATGTATATATATATATATATATATATATATATATATATATATATATATATAGAGAGAGAGAGAGAGAGAGAGAGAGAGCTTCCTCCAGTTTCCGTCTTCCAAATCCACTCACGAGCCGCTGGTCGACCAAAGGATATAATAGAAGACACCTGCCCTAGGTGTCACGCAGTGAGACTGAAAGCGGAACCATGCGGTTGGGAAGCAAGCCTTTTACCAAACAGCCAGGCCTACGCTTATATGTCGTCTGTAAAAAACATAAATCCGAAAGAAGAAGCACACTCTAAGATATATATATATATGTTCTCGTCTACGTTTGTTTGCAATGTCCTGTGCCCAGATATGCACCTATACATGCAGGTGGATGTCGGTATGCACATACCTGTGCGTATATGTGCATATACTCATTTACTTTTGTTTTTACATGATTGAACGCAGCGTCTCACAAAAATTGTAAGTAGTTTTCGTAAACTTATCCTCCGACGCTACTCTATCTCTTTCTCTTTCTCTTTCCTTTCTCCCCCCCCTCGTTCTTCCTCTGTACCACTACGTATCTCGCCTTACCCCTCTTGTTCTTCCTCTGTACTACTACGTATCTCGCCTTACCCCTCTTGTTCTTCCTCTGTTACTACTACGTATCTCTTTTTTCCCCCTCGTATTTCCTCTTTTTCTTTTTTCCTCTCGTTGCTCACCATTCTTCTACTTCCTCCCTCTCTTTCTCCCTCTACCACTCTCTCTCTTCCCTTTACACCGGCATGGTCACATGCTTCCGGTCAATAATCCTTTCCTTCCTTGGCTTTCGCCAAGTAACACACGCCACCACTTTGTCTCTCTCGGTTCCGTGCCTCATCGCGTTCATACACACATAATTTTTCTCGTCTGGCCGTAAAGCCTTTTCTGTTTGTTTTCCTGTCTTGTTTTTTGTCCGCCACTACATTCCTCCATGGCTAGATTTAATTTGCGTATACAGATTTAATCTGCGATCCATGGGACGAGCCGTTTTAACGTTGCGTCCTGCCCGAAGCTCGTCGAAACGCCGGTGTTAAAACGTGGGTAGCTGATGAAGTAGAATGTTCTCTGTGTGGCTCGTGTGTTCTCGTCTACGTTTGTTTGCAATGTCCTGTGCCCAGATATGCACCTATACATGCAGGTGGATGTCGGTATGCACATACCTGTGCGTATATGTGCATATACTCATTTACTTTTGTTTATATATATATATATATATATATATATATATATAACACCTATGTATGTGTATGCATGTATGTATGTATGTCAGAGACATATACACTGGATAGCGAAGACAAGCAACGGCACCCCATTTAACACTATAAATATTAATTTTTATCTATACAGAGTAAATATTTGTGTAATTAATTCTAATAATGTTTATCTAATGGATATAATAAAAAAAAAATACTCTGTAAATTGCCAATATTTTGATGATAGATAGGTACAGTTTTGCCGAGCCTTATAACATACTTAAATAACATGCGATATTTGTAAACCAGCGTTCCATGATTTAAAATGGGTAAAATTTATTGAATATCAAAACGTTAAGGCATATAAGATCCTGCTATTTATTCAGTGGCATTAGAGAGTCATTAATGCGCGGGGGCTGGAGGTGGGGTGTATGTGCGTAGTAGATCGCATCCCTTTTCTGATTAATCGACGTTGATTTATATTTTATTTTCCGATCTTTTCTGTTTAGCTGCCAATTTTCAATCTCTTAAATCTCTGTTCGAATTGATTTTATATTCGGTGTAATGATATAGTTTTATATACTAATCAATTCCATGGAATTCATTTTCGCCATGAATCAATAAATAAAGAGTTAATAACTCTTAAAGTTTGCAAATTTTGGGTAATTTTTGCCAATCGTAAGCCACAGATACATTCATGCCTTTCCATAGTATCAAGCCAAGAACGAGAACTCTTTTGTCTGTGAGAAAGCACGTGTTGACAAATATATTCTATTCACTGGGGTGGTGGTGGATGTGCTAAAAATAACAGCTAAATAGGCCTTAAATCACGCACACACAAATTTTTAGTTTGGGTTTTTGGATAATCGTATGAATTCCCGTGTGTAGAAAACAAATTCGCAACAATTTTCTGAAAATTCTAAGAAATGAAAAAGTTATCAGGGGTTATATGGCGTGCGTAAAGCAGAATTACGCTAATATTTCAGTAGTTTAGGGTTGACAACACAAAATGACAGCTTCCAAATTCTGTTTTCTGACTGGGTGAAAATTATCATACTTTAAACTTCTATAACTTTTTTTTTTTTTTTTTATCTGGGAAAAGTGAAATGTCTCCTGAGATTCAGCTTGGAAAACTACATTAATGTACAAAATTTTAAAATTTTCAATAAACTTTGAATTTTAGAAAATTGGCAGCTAAACTGAAAAGATCTTTATTTTCTGCGAGTTTATATGATTAATAGTAATAATGAATATTTCTCTCTTTTTCTGTATGTATCCATTTACAATAAATAAAATGTCTTCAACCCGATCAATCACCAGACGGAAACTATCTAACGCACGCACACCATATCACACCACATGACACACACCACAGAATACTCAGACTGTTGACCCAGTAGGGGACAACTTATGCTGAGGGCAAAGAATAGCAGAGGTAGTAGGGAGAAATTTGATATAACCACAAAATCCGTTTTCATTTTAATCCTATCCGTTATCATTTAACCCTGGAGTGGCTCTGTGGTAAGTAGCTTGCTTACCAACCACATGGTTCCGGGTTCAGTCCCACTGCGTGACACCTTGGACACCTTGGGCAAGTGTCTTCTACTATAGCCTCGGGCCGGCCAAAGCCTTATGAGTGGATTTGGTAGACGGAAACTGAAAGAAGCCCGTCGTATATATATATATATATATATATATATATATATATATATATATATATATATATGTATGTGTGTGTGTGTGTGTGTGTGTGTGTGTGTGTGTGTGTGTGCGTCTGTGTTTGTCCCCCCACCCCAGCATCGCTTGACAACCGACGCTGGTGTGTTTGCGCCCCCGTAACTTAGCGGTTCGGCAAAAAGAGACCGATAGAATAAGTACTAGGCTTACAAAGAATAAGTCCTGGGTTGATTTTCTCGACTAAAGGCGGTGCTCCAGTATGGCCTCAGTCAAATGACTGAAACAAGTAAAAGAGTAAAAGAGTTATCCGTTATCAGTTTAGCCCTAATTTTTAGTTTATGATTTTAGTTGGAAATTTTCATGAAGGGAGCTGTACAACGACAATGGCGTACCGGCCGTAAATAGAGTTGACTGACATAGAACAAGAATATAAATTATTATAAGCGTAATTAAGGTAGTGACAGAGTGAATACAAATATACTCTTTTATCCTTTCACTTGTTTCAATCATTTGACTGCGGCCATGCTGGAGCACCGCATTAAAGGAATTCAGGCGAAACAAATCGACTTCAGGACTTTTTAAGCCTAGTATTTATTTAATCGATCTCTTTGGCCGAGCCGCTTAGTTACGGGGACGTAATGACACCATCACCGGTTTTCAAGCAGTAATGTGCGAGGTGAGGGGTGCAAACACAAAGACAAAGACACACAAACATAGGTATATGCATATATATATATATATATATATATATATATATATATATATATATATATATATATATATATATATATATATACATACACACGCATACACACACACACACTTGTAAGACGGGCTTCTTTCAGTTTCTGTCAACCAAATCCACTCATAAGTCTTTGGTTGACCCAAGGCTATAATAGAAGATACTTACCCAAGGTGTCACGTAGTGGGACTGAACCCTGAACCATGTGGTTTAAGATAAAAGCAAACTTATAATGAAGAATATAAGTAGAATAAACATCTGAAGTTATAAGAGTAGGAAAGATGAGAAATGTTAGTAAGCTTTGAACATATTATGAATATAAACTCAGGCGTGACTGTGTGGTAAGAAGCTTGAGTCCCAACCACATGGTTCTGGGTTCAGTCCCACTGCATGGTACCTTAGATAAATATCTTCTGCTATGGCCTCAGGAAGCCAAATCCTGATGAGTGAATTTGGTAGATGGAAACTGAAAGAAGCGTGTGTGTGTGTGTGTGCGTGTATGCGTGTGTGTGTGCGTGTGTGCGCCCGCATGTGTGTGAGTGAAGAGGAACAGAGGTGAGTTAAAATGATCTGACAATCAAATAAACTAATTAGAATGTGAACTAAATGATACTGCAATATCATGCCATCGCACTGTCATAAGACAGAACAATAAAAAAGAATATTAAATGCTTACACACATAAATAATACATACATACATACATACATACATACATACATACATACATACATACATAATACAAATAATATGTAAGTATATGCATATATACGTACATGTATATACATACCTACATCTACATGTATATATAGATGCATATCTGGGTACAGGACTTCACAAAAAACGTGAACAAAATGAAAAACAGAACATAAACAAAGCACGGAAAACACACAAGCCACATAGAGAACATTTCCTTCGTCAGCTGCCATCATTCTAAACTAAGCGTTTCGAAGAGTTAGGGCAGGACGCATTCATACACACATGCATACATAATACATACATACATGCATACATACATACATGCATGCATACGTACGTACTTACGTACGTACGTACGTACGTACCTACCTACCTACCTACCTACCTACCTACCTACCTACATACATACATACAGGCATACATACGAACACACATACATATACGTACATTGGTATAAATGAGCATGCGCGTATATGTGCTCTTCTCTTTTCAGTTATTTGCATTTTTCCACTGTTACAATGTTCCATCGTTGGAGTGCACATAACGAAAATAATGCAGCGTGTTGAATCTGGGAAAAATGTTTTGCCTTTTTTACTGTTCCATTTACTGATTGTGTTGAATGTGCATGTAACATTCCCCGTCAGATATAGGGGTAACACTCATATAAGGGTAACACTCATATAGGGGTAACACTCATATAGGGGTAACACTATGGTTTATAGTTTCCCCATATTCACAACCATATAAAACATTTATCCTGACCAAACTCCAACTCTACATCTTTTGAGAATGTAACTATGTATGTAAGCATGTATGTATGTATGTATGTATGTATGTATGTATGTATGCATGTATGTATGTATGTATGTATGTACGTACGCGCGCGCGCATTCATGTTTGTACGTATCTATATGCGTTTACGTGGAGGCGCAATGGCCCAGTGGTTAGGGCAGCGGATTCGCGGTCGTAGGATCGCTGTTTCGATTCCCAGACTGGGCATTGTGAGTGTTTATTGAGCAAAAACACCTAAAGCTCCACGAGGCTCCGGCAGGGATGGTGGCGAACCCTGCTGTACTCTTCCACCACAACTTTCTCTCACTCTTACTTCCTGTTTCTGTTGTGCCTGTAATTCATGCTGAATATCCCCGAGAACTACGTTAAGGGTACTATGTTTTTGGAGTGCTCAGCCACTTGCACGTTAATTTCACGAGCAGGCTGTTCCGTTGATCGGATCAACTGGAACCCTCGACGTCGTAAGCGACGGAGTGCCAACAAGAACAACAATATATTTACACGTAACATTTGGACGTAAGTAAGGCTAACTCGTTGAAAGATTTGCTCTGCAATCATGTTCTCTGGAATCGATCGCATTTCTTAGTCTTTTAGACAAATGATCTTGACAATAATTTGGTATCAAACCTAGACTCTAACTAAAATTGATAGGCAAAATGTCTGTGGAGCCCGTCAGATTGACTCTCTGAATCTGTAACTGAAAGACAAGCTTTGACACACGTGCTGTCAAGCTATTCTGTTTGAGAATTACGTGAAGGATATAAGTATCTATTGTAATGCTCAACCAGTTATGCTCATTCAGAGTGTAGGTACAAGTGCCCTTCGAAAAACTGGTAAATTCCTCATCGACACCAATGGAGGTTTATTAATGTTTGTCTACAAATGTGTGTATACGTGTGTATTTATTGATTGTTATTACCTTTTAAAAGTATGTCAAATTATAGAGGACAAAATCAAGACTTCAGCTGTAATTTCCCTCGAATGACGATGATTAAGCAGAAGGAAAGGCCGGAGAAGGGGAGAAATAGGTAAGAGAGGGAGAGTAGATTAAAGAGAGAGCAAGAAAGCGAGAGGGGCAACGAGAGAGTGTGAGAGAAAGTGACTGATAGAAATTTTTACAAAGATAGAGATATTTATTCGCATACATTTTCAGTTATTTACTAACACAATACAAACACACATGAACACGTACACATGTATATACATACATGCACTGATACAAACACATACATGCATACACACACACACACACGAAATAATACTGGCTAAGGTTCCTCTTAAAATCTCTGTAAAATGTAAGCAAAACAGACCCGACATAATGATCTGGGACTAAGAAAAGAAAGTGTGAACAGCCGTGAAAATTAGTTGGAAACTGGGGGAAATTGGAGGAAATAAGAAATTAGGAGGAAATTAGTAGCAAAAATACAGAACATCTCACTAATGTTTAAAATATATGGAAAAAGAAAGCATTTATGCTGAGTAATGAAAAATCTGCTGACACGACTGGATTATAACTTTACATCTATAGATCTAGATTTGTAATTATTGAGAAACTTAGATATGGTAGCTGTCTCGCAGCAATAGGACACGGCTAACAATAAAATCAGTTGCTAGAGATTACTTAGGTTATCCTCTAATAAATGCATATACACAAGTTAGATACGTAAACATACGTATATTCATAAGTACATACATACGTGCATTCATACATACTCGCATACATACATACATACATTCCTAGATAAGTCAAAACATAAATTCACATGTGCCGTGTTTCTCATACTTGTACACACACATAAGTGCACAGCTGGCTGTTATCGATTTGTTATCAAGTATGACCAAATTTTGCACTAAAATGACCAATTTGGTGGTCGCACTGTCATAGTCTTCCATTAAAACGGAGGCAATCAACCGTATGACAAATCTAAGACTGAATCTCCAAGACATCAGCGGCACTTAAAAAATGAGCAGAACCACCCTTGTACTATATTTTACGTCCTCACCTAGCCATCGACATACTCACGTATTCACACACGCACGCACACACACACATACATATACATACATACATACAAACATACATACACATATATATATATATATATATATATATATATAATTATTACAAATTAAAAGGGTAAAGGTTTATCAATTTATTAATTTATTAATAAATCAACAATTAATAATTTTTACCAAGCCCTTCGGTATGTAAGCACAATTATCGGTGGAGAACTTATTTAAAAGTTCATATACATTTATAAACATAATTAAGGGATCAGCAAATATTTGCTTCACCACATACCGAAGTTCAGAAATAGCAGCTAAAAAAGCTGAGACTCCAACAGATAGCATTACTTGGAGTCTCAGCTTTTTTAGCTGCTATTTCTGAACTTCGGTATGTGGTGAAGCAAATATTTGCTGATCCCTTAATTATGTTTATAAATATATATATATATATGGGAGAATATACAAATAATAACAACAGACGAGGACAGGTGGTGTAAATAACAAAAGTATATATTAGTATGACGCTCGGGAATACGGAAAGTCTTTGACGTTTCGAGCTACGCTCTTCAACAGAAAGAATACGGAGACAAGGAGAAAAACACGGAGAAAAAAAATTGAATAGTGTTCAGTCAACGGTCAATCATAATAATGGCCGATCATAACAATGACTGACCGGAAGTTAGAAATTCTTATTTCAGGAGAGTTAAGAAAGGGGGAGATAACAAACGGTGATCGGGAACGAGGGGCTGTGTGTGGGAGGTAGAATGCTGGTGATCTTGACGTATGTAGTGTGAAAATGGGGAAGGGAGAAAGGGAGAAAGTAGTTGGTCAGTTGTAGTGTGTGCGTGGTGTGATGCGAGGGTATTGGTGTGGTGTGCGTGGTGTGATGCGAGGGTATTGGTGTGGTGTGATGTGAGGGTGTTGGGAGGTGGGGAAGGCATGGGTGGAGTGTGGGTTAGGCTGAGGGTGGGGTAGAGGTAGGGGGTCTGTGGGTAGGGGTGGGTGGTGGGTGTAAGGAATTGGATGGGGTGGAGTGGGAAGGTAGAGTAGGAGTGTGTTGGGGTGTGGTGGGATGAGCTTATGAGAGGGTGTTGACGAGGAGGGAGAAGGGGAAGGTGGATGTAAGAGAGGGGGAAGATGGGTATGGGAGGGGAGAGGAAGAGAGGAGAGAGGGTGGGTATAAGAGAGGGAAGGTGGATTACGAGAGGGGGAAGGTGGGTATGGGGGGAGAGAAAGAGGGGAAGGTGGGTATAGGGGAGAAAGAGAGGAAGAGAAAGAGAGTGAGAAAGAGGGGAAGAGAGTGAGAGAGTAAGGGTGAGAGAGTAAGAGAGTAAGAGAGTAAGGGTGAGAGAGTAAGAGAGTAAGAGTGTAGAGAGTAGGAGAGTAAGAGTGTAGAGAGTAAGAGTGAGAGAGGGGGAGTACGAGAGAGTAAGAGAGAGGAGAGAAAGAGTAGGGGTGAAGAGAAGTGGGAGTGGAGAGAAGTATGAAGAGAGGTGAAGAGACGTACAAAGAAGTAGGAATCGGAGCAGGAGGTGGGGAAGGGGAGAGATGGGTGGTAGGAGGGAGGGTGGGGGAGAGAGACAGGAGGAGGGGGTTAGATGAAGAGTGGAGGGGAGTTGAGCCCATGTGGCGCAAAGGAGCGAAGATAGAAGATTAATCCCTGTTCACGGCGCAAACGGGAGTCCGGATGGCCCCTGTGCATGGACAATCCAAACACAGACAGGTGTTGCCGCAAGGAGTGGCCGGCAGAACGGAAGTGGCGTGACACCGGGGTGTCATTGCCGACGTTGATATCTCGGAGGTGTTCCGCGAATCGGTCGGCCAGGCGGCGCCCCGTTTGTCCGATGTACAGGGATTGGCAGAGAGAGCAGGAGAGGCAATATATGATGTTGGTAGACGTGCAGGTGAAGGAGTCGGTGATGCGATAGGGTCGGTGATGGGTGCTGGTGAGGAGGGTGGTGTTGGAGAGGTAAGGGCAAGTGCGGCAGCGTGGGCGGGAGCAGGGGAACGAGCCATCTCTAGTTCTTATCAGGAGGTACAGTTATAATCAAGTAATTGAAGATCACCTACTCATCAGTTTTATCAATATATTATATAAGCATGTGAATATATATATGTGTGTGTATATATATATATATATATAAGTGTTCCTAACGAAACAACGAAAGACAGATGGAAAATAAAGCAAACATAAAGAACGACCCTTCATCAGTTGTTGGCTGTTTGCCTAGTCTCGTATTTCGAGCATTTAACAACAATATACGCTTTCGATAAAACAGTTGCTCCCGCAAAGTAAATTAAATAAAATTTGGGATTCTGCAGAGGGTCAAGTAAGTTTTATCTTAATAATTCTGATGCGCACTCTATACGATCTTTTTACTCTTTCGTTTTTTTCTCTCTCTTATTCTTTTACCTCCTCTTCTCCCACTTTTCTATCCTATTACTCTGTCACTCTCTCTCTCCTTCACTCCTCCTCCCTTGTTCACGTGGCTCCCACGTGACCATCGGCCATCTTTCTTTCTTTCTTTCTCACGTTGTAGCTGGAACAAGGAAGACGTGTTCTTGTTTGTCTCCTATCCTAGCTTGATGTATGCGCTCGTCACAACAACCTCGTGTAGGCTTAGCAGCCCTTCCTGTCTATTTTCAATGTCCTGTTTGTGTTACCAATTTTGACCATCCACAAAAACCTAAATTTTATTTAATTTGCTTTGCGGGAACAACTGTTTTATCGAAAGCGTATATTGTTGTTAAATTCTCGAAATACGAGACTAGACAAACAGCCAACAGCTGATGAAGGGTCGTTCTTTATATTTGTTTTGCTTTCCATTTGTGTCTTTCGTTGTTCGAAAGAATAGTTCATGTTCCATATATTCGTGCTTCGTATTTTTTTGTTGTACACGTCCTGTGCCCACATATGTATATATATATATATATATATATATATATATATATATATATATATATATATATATATATATATATATATATATGTATGTATGTATATACGTATAGATGTATGTACATATACGTATGTACGTATATATATTATTTATATTATTATATTATTATTTATATATATATATATATATATATATATATATATATATATATATATTATTGAACGCCACGCATCCTCTTCCCAGTCAGTTTTATCTCTCTCTCTCTATCTATCTATCTATCTATCTATCTATCTATCTATCTATCTATCTATCTATCTATCTATCTATTCATCTATCTATCTATCTATCCCTCCCCCCTCTCTTTCTCTCTAAACACATGTACGAGTGAGTGAACTAGCGAAAGAAAGTGTCACTCAACATAATTGGTAGGAGTTATTTAATAACAGTTTTAATTGGTCTCCATGCAATTTAAAGTTTCGTAGGCTCGTCAAACAAGCCTCTCATGATATATATAAGTTGTAATATTGATGTCAGATTAAATAGTGAGACTACGAAATCGTTTAATAAGTACGTTTCAGGTTTACATCATATACAATAGGAAATGTACCAATTACTTAAAACTTCCTCAGTTGAGGGTGGTTTACATAATGGATGCATTTCCCATTATATATGATGCAAATCTGAAACATACGTATTAAATAATTTCAAAATATCGCTACTTAGTCTGACTTCATATTTATAACTTATACGACACGCCGGTTATGCATATACTCCAATAACGGTTAATGCTTTGAAGCATGTTTCAACAAAGTCAAATCCTTTTTCCAACTCTGGGAACATATTAATGATGAGCGATTTTAACTTCCTTTATGTGAACTGGACTACAAATACCATGAAATAAAATAATTTCTACTCAAAAATAGACAAACAGCAGCAGAACAGTTATTTAATTTAATGGATGAGTTTTGTCCATCCCAAATTGTATTTGAGTCAACAAAACAAAACAAAAATATCTTAGATCTGATATTTAAAATTCATCGATAATATTTCGGTTGAAAAAGTTCTTCTCTGACCATGACATTATACTAAACAACCTTAGTTTCCGGCATGCCAAAGCGAAACCAATCACTCTCATCCCAGCACACCCGATTCACAAAGCAGACTTTGGAGTTATTAGAAAAGATCTGTTGCTTATCGACTAATCCTTCACTTACACTTCCTTTGATATTGGAGCAATATGGCAAAGGTTTGAGAATATTGTTCAAAACACGTCCCTCAGAAACTCACTCGAACTAATAAAAGTAGGATCCAAAGAGAGAAAAATCATTTATCAGGAGGATTAAAAGACTTAATTAAAAACTGAACTATTTAAATTACTACCACAAACAGCTTCCACGATCAACGACAAGAGCAACATCAACGAGTTCAATTTCTAACATATTATTGCTGACGTAACGTTCAGTCTCAGACGTCATCATTGCAGCGATAAATGAAACCAAGCGTTATTCTATAGTAGGTCTTGAAGGACTGTTGATGCTAACTTGCATTCCCTCTAACCAATTTTTGGAGAAAATCTTTAGGCTCAGGCTATCAAACGGATGTTCTTGTTTGTATGCATTTTACGATATTTCTGCGTATAGCAACTGCACTGTCCTAAATACATAAGTTCCATTTAAACGTTGTCGTATATTGGAAACTTGTAAGAGGGGGCCATCATCTGATCAGAACTGGACTATTTTTCTGTCCCTGATGGAGAAACCTGGGTTTTGACGTGTAATTTGGCCTGCGTCAGCCTTGCCCCATCTGCCTACCCGGTGGTTTACTTGTAGTACGGATCTCCAGGCGTGTTCCTCACTGCGGATAAGGTCATACTATCTTTGACTGGCGTTCAACAGAGTAAGCCATTGAAAACCCTCATCTTGGCTCTCGGGTCGAACAGCGTTGCTCGGAACATCACTTCTCCTTTCATTCTCTGTTATCCGGACGTTGCGATGATAAGCGGGTCCGTAGAGAATGTCTGTTACGATCTCCGATCAGTGCTTCCTGCTCTGGCAAGTATCGATCTCGAAATTAACTCGTCCAAGATGGAGGTCGATAACGTCAACTGCGACGCAGAAGGCTTCGTGGCCTCCGTCTCGAACGCACGATCATTACTTCACCGGCTGCAAGTGACCTCGAAAGAGGATGTCCTTATCATTGGTTCGCCAATCTTCCCGCCAGCCATTCGCTCAGGTCCAGGCCAATCGTGTATATTTGACATTACAATATGATATCAGTCGTATGCTCTGGGTAGACAATGTATAGTAATGGTGACAAACTTGGTAGTGGGGAATACTCGAGCCAGAGAATGTTAATGGCACATGCTCTAACGGACAGGTGAGACAGGAAATGACTAATGTAAAATATCTGAAACGGATATTGTTTTTCATGTTGTTTATTCTCAAGTGAATTCCGATTGAACACAACTACTATCAGAGACATTCCAGCCTCGACCATCCCATCCGTTTCATATATGCAAGAAACTCAGAATCATATTATCCAACGTGTCGTTTCTACGACGGTAGGGCAGAGTGCTTGGGTATTTGGCTGCTGAATTCAATGCATCGTGAGACCACATACAGCGTACCCTGTTAGCTAGTTATACACAGCTGGTGTCCATATGAGGGCAACGTATCTAAAAGAAAATGATGTTAGACTCGATCTAACGTTACATTGTCTCTGTAGCTGAACGATGTTGTTCGGGATATTAAAAATAAGGCATACGTATTTTATCGTATATGTATACAAGGTAAACATAACTAGCATATGAATTGTACAAGACATTCAATAAATATTCTACATTTGCACACGAACGTTGGCATACAAGCATACATATGTATGCATATATACAGACGAGAATATTCATGTGTTTGTGTATAAATATATATGTATATGTGTGTGTGTGCGTGTGTACATGCTCACACTCAATGACTCACTCACTCTCTCGGTCTCTCACTCACACACACACCCACACATACTCACACAGAGTTCGGAAATGTTATTGTCCGCCAGGTGAATTGATCCGAGACTGTGTGCTGACACGGAAAGGATTGCAGCATTGAAGACACATATAAGCCATTCAAAAACACACAAAGATTATTAACTTCATGTGCATGTTGCAAAATTGGCAATGAAATGCAGGCGGCTGACCCGATGGATTCTTAGAACTTTTAGAACAAGAGATCAGGAAACAATGATGGTCCTCTAGAAGACACTTGTCCTAAGCCACTTTGACTATTGCTCTCAGCTATGGTCACCAACCATGGTCAAATTAATCTCAGAACTTGATGTAATCCAACGAAGCTACACGAAGGAGATAGCCTCTATGCAGCATATAAGCTATTGGGAAAGACTCAAGAGATTAAGAAAGATATGCCATAATATACATGTGGAAGATCCTAGAAGGACTTGTCCCAAACTTTGGTATCGGGAGTTACACAAATACTAGAACTGAGCGCCACTGCATAGTGCCAAGAACTCCAAATTTACCATCAAGATGTAGGACAAGATACTGCAATAGCCTGGGCTTCAGAGGTCCACAGCTCTTCAAAATCCTCCCGAAGGACCCGAGAGACTTGCACGAGATGGATGTAGGTATCTTCAAAATAAAGCTGGACCTCTTCCTTTCAAGTGCCCCAGATGAACGAACTTCGCGGCAGGAGTTGCAGATGAGGGCAGCTGCATCAAACTCTCTCATGCGCCAAATGTCAATTCCTGAAAAGCAATCGTGAAGTGAAATTATGTAGCAACACCAAATGGCGGTGCCCCAGCATGGCCACAGCTCATGAGCTGAAACTAGATAAATTAAAAATTATATATATATATGTATATATATATATATATATATATATATATATATATATATATATATATATATATATATATATATACACATATTTCAATATTCCGCTTATACAAGGCGCCGAACTGGCAGAAAAGTTAGCGCGTCGGGCGATATGCTTAGCGGTATTTCGTCTGTCTTTACGTTCTGTGCTCAAATTCCGCCGACATCGACTTTGCCTTTAACTTTCGGAATTGATAAATACCAGTTGCATACTGGCCCCCTTCCCCAAAATGTTGGGCTTTGTGCCTAGAGTAGAAAAGAATATTTGGCTTAGGCATTGCGCTGCTGATAACCTGGTGTTAGAATTCAATATAATTGTACTTCAGTATGAAGCGTCAGTCGAGTACAGAGCGGTAATAAGAAACTGGAATAACGAATGAATAGCTGTTATGAACTTCATAACGTAATTGTTTATTCTTTTGTCGTCTCAATTATATATGTATATATAGATGTAGACACACACACACACACACACATACACGCGCACGCACACACACACACACACATACACGCGCACGCACACACACACACACACACACACACACACATGTATATATATACAGAGAGAGAGAGAGAGAGAGAGAGAGAGAGAGAGAGAGAGTTCAAAAAATTAAAACGACAAAAAAAAAACAAAAAAAAAAACAAGAACGCGAGGACGTGATACAGATATTGTGTTACTGGACGCTCGGGAAAAGAAAGAAAGAGAATTTGACGTTTCGAGCGGAGCTCTTCGTCGGAAATATAGGAAAGTCCAAAGAAGGAAAGACGGAGGAAGAAAAAATCGCCATCGATATACACGAGGTTACATTGTGGAATGACCGGAAGGGAAAGGGTGGAGAAAAAGTTCTTTCTAAGACAGGAGAGTGCAAGAGAGGGAAGTATGTATGTGTGCGTGCGCACGGGTCCGTGTGTGTATGTAATAACAGAACGTGTATGTGCGTATGTGTGTGTGCGTGTATGTGTATGTTGTGTGAGTGTGTTTTTCTTGCAGTGTGTGCCTGTATCTGTGTGTGCGTGTATATATATATATATATATATATATATATATATATATATATATATATATATATCATACCATATATTACATAGTGGCAATCAACTAGCTATCAAGTATGAACTACTTTTGCGCTCCTTTCCGCTTTCTTTGTAGAGAATCATACACGTTGATGAAGGCACACACCAGGGTGTCTTTGTAAAAACTCCAACTTCCAAGACTCCAGCACCAAGGTTGCTTAAATAGCGGCCGCAGCCGCTCGTGACTAAAGAATAGCGACTATTTCCTTTTATTCTTTGCATCCCGTTTGTCATTAGACAGTGAGCAAACTAATGGAAGTAGTGGCATTTCATTGCGGCAGACGCGCACGTTATTCCGATCGCCACAATGAAAGTTCTCGAGTAGTTGGAGCCGTTAAAGAAGCTCGGAAATAGATATATAAAAAATTAAATGAAATTAAAAGTTAGAGTTTACAAACACTGTCGGTTCCATTTAACAGGCTTTCTTTGTCATCATGTAGTGCGTCTAAAATCAAAATCTTCACGAAGCTGATTTGATGATGTTGCCAGCTTAATCGCTGACGACATGACCATACATGCTAATCATAATGCACATGAGCGACTTGAAGTACACACACACACACACACACACACACACACACACACACACACACACACACACACACACACACACACACAATTTGTTGTGATGTTCGACCGGATCATCGGCGATTAAACCGACATGTCCAGCATGATAAGAAGCGTTGCTAGAAATCCATCCAGATAAAAGCAAGACCTTTTAAAAGTACAGATAAATGCAGCCTTCTGTGGACTCAGTGACTCTTTACAAACAGTGTAGGGACCTAGAAATTTCAGAATGGTGTTAAGTTTTTTGTAAGAACACATACCGGAAGTGAGGACTTCCTTAGCTTTCAGTCGTAAAAAGTAAATGTGATATAAAAACCGTCTGGCTCATGTTGTGAATCTGTGTCCTCACTGTAGATCATGACATTCACACACTTCAAACTGACCTTTTTGACAGCAAATATCTTGCCAAGACTTTTTCTCTAGAGCATACCAATAGATGAGATGTTGCACAAGACTTGGACGTAGAATACCTTAGGTTTGGATGAAGTCGCAATACCATGTTACTTCTCAAATTTTCAACAGTATGTCGTAAAATGGTTTCTATTGTGGTTGGATGTTCATTGATGCTTGTGAAGAATAAAAATGTCTCTCTAGGGCTACGCGTAAAATGATAAACAACACTCATGAACAATTAACAGAAGCTTTATTTGCTGCAGTTAGTGTTTGCTGTGTTGGTATTTAGAATAAAAGCAAGAATTTATACACTCTGGGAGAGACATACTACTTGGTTCTACGACAAAATACCTGGTACGTATCAATCTGTGACTAACCAATCACAAATGGGAAAATATCGCGTTAAATTCATGGCAGCAAAATCTGTACTTTCTGTCTGCACGGCTTATGAACGGAAAATGAGAATGGAGTCGTTACAGGAACCGTCTCAGCATTCTGAAATTACTGCCAAAAATTTACCTTTATAAGACTCATTAGAAGGTTCTAGAAAGTCGAATCAGGTTATTGCTTGACGTTAATTGCTCCGTTAATCGGCCGATCACGTGAAACAACAGATATCTCAACGCGGCATCTGCACGACCGTCCAATGATCCGGTTTCGAATCTGCTATGAATATATAAAATATTTTTCGGTATAACTGACTTCGTCACCACTGTGACCCATGTAGTGCAATTCTTTCGCAAAGTAAATAATTAGATAAATAAGTAAACAACTAAATAAAACCCCCCCAAAAAAACAACCCATCTTGCTCAAGTCTCCACATATAATTGACCAAATATATGGTCAATTCTGAACGGCGAAGACGTTATATATATGCATGCATACATATGCATATATATAATGAATACACACACATATTTAGATATATATGCTACTTAAATATTTGTATGTGTGTGTGTGTTTTGTGTGCGTTTATATTATCACATTGACGTGTATGTGTGTATATATATATATATATATATATATATATATATATATATATATATATATATACACACGTCGATGTGAAAATATATATCCCATAACAGTGGAAGACTTAAGCCAAGTACAGATGAACGAAACAAAAGAAAAGATTGTGATAAAAAAAACCAAAGGCAATAATACAAATATGTATATATATATATATATACTTATATATATAAACATATACATACACACACACACACACACACATCAATATTTATTTATACACACACACACTCATGTACATATATTTTTTACGTACATATTTTTGCATACACGCACACACACACAGATCCTCCACATACACCAATGAAAAATATCTGTCGGGTAGCCCCTTTTACTTACTCATTAAGATAACCCATGCATACCCGCGATCAATGGGTACATTCCTGTCAAGATCGTCCTCTTCCAAAGTATTGCGACTATCCTCGTTCTCTTCAGCCATGCTAAACTTACCGATATGGGTAAGTTATGAACAGCTCAGAAAACACAGTGAAATGAAGACAAAAGTATAGATAAATAGATGTGCAGAGAGATATATAGGAGTGATAGATATATACAGTGATTGATAGAGTATGAGATTAGGAGAGAGGGAGAGAGAAAGAAAGAAAGAAAGAAAGGAAAGAGAGAGAAAGGCAGAGAAAAAGAGAGCATAACATATAGAGGAAGATAAGAAAGGAAGATAGGGAGAATAGGAAAGAGAGAGAAGGACAGGTATATAGTTAGAAATAGATAGAGTGATGAATAGATATAGAAAGTAGAGCGTTGGGAGAAGTAAGTGAGAGGGGAGAGAGAATGTGACTACCAGAGTTGTATTGTTTATAATTGTCATATTATTATTATCATTTAATTCTATTTATGTTTTATATTTTATATTTTATGTCGGGGGAACTGTCAAGTATGAGTTATCTCCCGATAGATCCTTTTTCTTTTCTGTCTTTTTTTTCTGTTGTTGATTAACTCATGGATAATATATATTAACCCTGGCGGCGAGCTGGCAGAAACGTTAGCACGCCGGGCGAAATGCTTAGCGATATTTCGTCTGCCGTTACGTTCTGAGTTCGAATTCCGCCGAGGTCGACTTTGCCTTTCATCCTTTCGGGATCGATAAATTGAGTACCAGTTACGCACAGGGGTCGATGTAATCGACTTAATCACTTTGTCTGTCCTTGTTTGTCCCCTCTATGTTTAGCCCCTTGTGGGCAATAAAGAAATAAGAAACGTTAGTACGCCGAGCGAAATGCTTAGCGGCATTTCGTCTGTCTTTATGTTCCGAGTTAAAATTCCGCCGAGGTCAACTTTGCCTTTCATTTTTTCGGGGTCGATAAATTAAGTACCAGTTGTACCGATGTAATCGACTTAATCACTCTGTCTGTCCTTGTTTGTCCCCTCTATGTTTAGCTCCTTGTGGGTAACAAAGAAATAAGAAATGTTAGCACGCCGGGCGAAATGCTTAGCGATATTTTGTCTGTCTTTATGTTCTGAGTTCAAATTCCGCCGAGGTCGATTCTGAGTACCAGTTAGGTACTGGAGGCCGATCTAATCGACTGCTTCCTCCCTCAAAATTTCGGGCCTTATGCCTAGGGCAGAAAAGAATATATATTAACCCTTTCATGTCTATGGGCCCAGAGCATTTGGAGCCATTTTACGTCACTGGTTTACTTATCCAGCAAAATTCTTATCCAATGTTATTTCTCGTATTGCCCCCCCCCACACACACATACACACACAAACACCCACTCTCACTCACAAACACGCGCGTTCACTTTCCCATCCGTACGAATACGGTTGCATCTACACCCAAACTCTCCCAACACATATATGGGATACGAGTCAATGCTCCAACGCTCACTCCCTAGCTGCAGTTGTGTTGCTGTTGTTACTATTGTTGTTGAACCCCATATAAACTGGAATCTAGCTAATCCGCGATGAAAAAGGCTTTCTAGCTGAGACAAACCTATCTTTTCAGACACATTATCTAATCTATTATATGCTTCCTTTTCTTTATTATAAACAGTAAGATGTGTTTTCAGAGAGATTTGATTGCTATTTCTAGCCTGTCGTTCGACCACACTCAGCGTTTCTCATTGACTCAGTTACTTTGTAAATAATTTTGACGGTAAATGTCAGTTCTATTTTTACAATTTTTCATACAATAGAAATAAACAATGTACGTATCGCTGTGTTAGACTGTTCTAAAGTTCTTTGTTTTAAACTACTTAAACACTGTGAGTTGTCCAACATATTTAGAACACATTCTGTTTATAAATAACTAAAGGACAAAGTAATAATTGTTGATTCTAATAAACCTTTCTGCTGAAGGCACAAGGCCTGAAATTTGTTAGAGGTGGATAATCAATTACATCGACCCCGTTACTCAACTGGTACTTAATATATCAACCCCATTCCTATGTTCTGAGTTTAAATTTCTCCTAAAGACGGACGAAATAACGCTAGGCATTTTACCCGGCGCGCTAACGATTCTGCCAGCTCGCCGCTTTTTTTTTTTTTGTATCTTATAATTGTTCATGGCTGATGATCCCAAAATCTTCGTTGAGGAACACTTGGTTTATGTAAGACAAATATCCATGGCTTCTGGATCGTTGAAGGCATACGAATACTTATGTAAAGTCAATCCCAAGTTTGCATTCGTATTCTGTTCTTTTTATGCTGTTAAATGTGATCTCATTTCTTTCTCTTTTCGTGCTTCATCCGGCAGTTCCTTGTGTTAGTCGTTTCAGTGCCTTATTAAAGCTTTGTTAGCCTTACTGAAAACTGTGAATTTTAATTTCGTTCAAGGAGGAAGCTGCTTAACTCCTCATAAATTACTGGCTTTCCTTCATAAAGTGAGTTCTTCCTCAGTGTCCACTCGTCTTTACACCAACTCGCATTTGTTGTTTTGAAGGGATAGGGTGTGGATGGCGGGTAGTCCACTGATTCCCTTCGGCCTTCCTGTTCCCGTCTTCGTAAATGGGTCTGATAGTACTGTTAAGTGGAGGTACTTCGTGGTTATTTACTTCTAACTGCGTAGAGAGTTTGGCAACAGATGAACCAATTGACTACTGAAACGTGCTCCTTCCATAAAAGGGTAGAGCAAGCACTCTAATTCGGTTAAACGAAAACTGGGACAGGGCTCCACAATCAAGTGGTTAATTATGTCGGAAGTGATACTCACTTTACTCTTTTACTTGTTTCAGTCATTTGACTGCGGCCATGCTGGAACACCGCCTTTAGTCGAGCAAATCGACCCCAAGACTTATTCATTGTAAGCCTAGTACTTATTATATCGGACTCTTTTGCCGAACCGCTAAGTTACGGGGACCTAAACACACCAGCATCGGTTGTCGAGCGATGTTAGGGGGACAAACACAGACAGACAAACACACATACACATACATATACATATATATACAAGGGGCTTCTTTCAGTTTCCGTCTGCCAAATCCACTCACAAGGCTTTGGTCGGCCAGAGGCTATAGTTGAAGACACTTGCTCAAGGTCCCAGGCAGTGGGACTGAACCCGGAACTATGTGGTTGGTAAGCAAGCTACTTACCACACAGCCACTCCTGCGCCTATAAACGTTCACCACATCTTGCCAACATTGTAAGGATAAATTCCTCTCGGCTCATTCATGGATGAAACGGGCCAGCCTTCTCGCAATCTTATCCTAGTTCCTGCCCATCATGACATATGGACAAATTAACCTTAAGACCAAGACTGTAATTCAAATAGCATATATATGAATTTGTAAGTGTAAAGATTTATGTTTTCCAAGTAAAGATGGCTTTTCACTACACAGATACTTAGACGCTTCAATTTCGCCTTGACACTGAAAATATTTCCTACCTATTCTCTCCTCATAGAAACAGTAGCCACATTTCTCTTATATCACACTCAAACATTTTAAAAAGAGAATACCAAGTTTGACAGTGTACAAAATGCACAAAATCTATCGATTGGTCAAAACATGGTGAGGTTGGATTGTGTAGGGGTGGGGTTATGAGGGAGGGTGATGATGAAGGGCGAGGGGGAAGGTGGGTAGGAGGGAAGAGAAGAGAAGTAGAAGTCAGAGCAAGAGAGGAGAGGTGGGTAGTGGGTTATTAATCGCGTCGATTTTATTTACCTGGGAGGGACTTTGAAAGGTTAATTAAGTTGTTTTCCCCAGAGCAACCCCTCCTCTCCAGGCACACGCAAAAGAAAATTTTAAGCTTTGGTAACTTTCGACGTATAGGGTCCGATATTCGGCGTTCCTGAGTTTAATAAAAAACAAAAACAAACAAAACAAATGCTAACTTATATCCCCATATATATATATGTGTGTGTGTGTGTGTGTGTGTGTGTGTGTGTGTGTGTACACATACACATATGTACTTGCATATTGCAAGATAAGCGAGCAAAAGGTGTTGATTAAGTTGATTAAGAGAGTTTCGGCACTTCTGTTTCTTCACACACGGTGGTAGTACAACGCAGCCAATGGGATGATTCCATATGTTTGCTGATTTGTGTCCGTGGGCATTCACTGATAACAATGTGATAAGGATTTTTTGTACACATATACATTATACAGGTACACACACATACGGAAACAAATAAACACGTATATAGACATGTGTATACAGGCGAACGCACACATATACACACATACAAAAATACATTATACACATGTACATGTGCAAAGCCACTCACACGATTTAGACATTTATACACACATCCGCATACATTTGCATACAATCGCTTCTACATACATATGCTTGTACACACATACATCCACACATATATTTACACGTGCACGAACGTAGATTTACATACGCAAACAGAGGTAAACACCCTCGAATTGCACGCATATAAGTGTAACAGTTGAAAATTTGTTGTTATAACGGTCTGTTGTAGGACGTGAAAGATGGACAATGCATGAAATTTTAAGAAAGTATTTATTTACCGTTACGTTGAAAATACCTTGCCTCGTCGGGCAGGTTATAAAATTCGAGAGCATGTGAAAGAAAGTTAGATGTGGTAGAATTTTTCTTTGTATAGTTTTGTGTACACGTTGTTAGTAGTATAGTTTTGTGTACATGTTCGTAGTAATCCACAGATAGCGATAGGATGATGTTGTAAGAGAACAAAATTAGAGCTGGTGAAAGTTGTAGGGTCGTGGGAAGGTGTCTCATAGCTGCTGACAGTAAATTTTATTTCTCTCGCTGGCCATTGTCTTTAGTACTTTGCTTTGGATCATGATTCTAGCGGTCCGTTCCCTAACTGATTGAGATGTTACAAGCCGACTCAATCAGTTGTCACCAAGTGACTACTGGTTTTTGCTTGAGGAGTTCTTGCTTTTATAACTATCCAGAAGGATAGACATATCGTTGAGAACAATGGGCTTCGTTGGTGGTACTGTGATATCTCTATTCTAGCTTTTGGCAAAGTAGAAGAGGTTAGAAAGGGTCAAGTGGGTTAAATTTAAATTTGGCTATGTTGGATCGAATCGACTTCATGCTCACAAGATTCACTACATCAGTATGCACGTATACTAATACATATATACAGGAGTTAGTTTTGTTACGAAAGATTAACAGTTGCAGAATGAAGGAACATGCGCATAGTTATATAAACTGGTACAAAAAAGAAAAAAAAAAACGGAAAAAAAAGAATAAAACTGAATATATATCCAACAAATGCATGCATGTAAGTATGCATGTATGTATGTATTAGCAAACAAAAGTATGTGATTTTCGCTTATTGGAATCATACAAAACGAAAACTTTTGAATATCATTAATATAAATAGAAATCCTGACATTTATATTATATTATTATAATTCTTCACACAAATCTATAGAACACCGCATTAGTTAAATGATAAGTAAACAACCCTGGACAAAATTTTTTACACGTAAATTTTCTAGTAATAAATATTTTATTGCTATAATTGTTCTAAACAACAAAATTCAGTTTAATATTATGGCCTAGAGTCGCCCAGCAAAGTGCTTAACAGCAATTCGTCTGTCTTTACGTTCTCAGATCAAATTCCGCCGAGATCGACTTTGCATTTCATCCTCTCGGGGTCGATAAAATAACTACCAATTGAGCACTGGGGTTGATGTAATCGACTTACTCCTGTCCCCAAACTTGCTGGCTTTGTGCCAAAATTTGAAACCAGTATTATGGTCTAGAACCTTGGTTCCCAAACTAGAGTCTGTGAAGCGATTTTAGGGGGTCAAAACAGGATTGAAAATTGGCAGTGTAACAGCCCAGAATATACACCTGCTCAGACTATACTCGGGGCTAGTGTTGGCTAGTTCAGACTATATCGGTAGCACGGGGAAAGACTATATCGGTAGCACGGGGAATTCTATCCGTCAACGTTGTACGGTGTATCGTCAATAGATAGCCAAATTTATCTCAGTGAACATAACGACGTATGTACAAAACAAATACAACCTAAATTCACTATTTTCCCTCTATATAAATTTGCTGACTGGACGTCTACACAAACCCGACCCAAAAAAGAGATATTTCATCCAAAAATACAAACCTGAACTAAACACCAATTCATTATTATTAGTTGTCACTTAATTACTTGACTCCTGGACACCCATTCATATTCAAACCTGAGTCATGAGAGGTCCGACGTGACTCTTATGGAGAAAGTATTCATACCTTGGCATTTGCTTTATCACTCATTTTCATTTTCTATTGGACTGATTTATTTTATTCAATTATGGAATTTCAACATATACAAAAAAGTTATATATGTATGCCAACCACAATTTTTAGGTATAAATTACTCTTCATACTTATGTATGTGTGTGTATATATGTATATATGTGTGTGTATATATATATATATATATATATATATATATATATATATATATATATATATATATATATATATATATATATATATATACATATATATTTTACAAGAGAGAAAATGAGATGTTAGAGCATAAAATATATGCATATACACTCATTCACACATTACTGCGTAATCTTTAAAACCTAGTACGGTAATATAATTAACCGTGTATAAAATGAAATAACTCCTGTGACTGCCTGCTTGCCAAAAACACTGGAGAACTTGATGAAAAAATAAGAGTTGCTCCCCTTGACATATTGCTTCATCTCTGTTTACTTAGATTGCGTCCTACTGACAGCAAAAAAGTTTTCTCTATATAAGTTGACAATTGTTGATCGTGAAACCGTTACTTATTTAATTTGTAATGATGTAATGATGCAATATGATTCTACTATCACCATAAATTCTATTATAAAACTTTCTGTGACTCTTACATTTCTTTTCTTTCTTATATACCTCTCCCACGGTGGAAGCGCAATGGCCCAGTGGTTAGGGCAGCGGACTCGCGGTCATAGACCAGGCGTTGTGAGTGTTTATTGAGCGAAAACACCTAAAGCTCTACGAGGCTCCGGCAGGGGATGGTGGCGAACCCTGCTGTACACTTCCACCACAACCTTCTCTCACTCTTACTTCCTGTTTCTCTTGTGCCTGTAATTCAAAGGGTCAGCCTTGTCAAACTGTGTCACGCTGAATATCCCTGAGAACTATGTTAAGGGTACACGTGTCTGTGGAGTGCTCAGCCACTTGCACGTTAATTTCACGAGCAGGCTGTTCCGTTGATTGGATCAACTGGAACCCTCGACGTCGTAACTGACGGAGTGCCAACAACAACAACCTCTCCCACGTGTATACAGAACTTTCCATTCTTCACTATATATATATATATATATATATATATATATATATATATATATATATATATATATATATATATATATATATATATATATATATCTAAGGTCAATGCCCCCGGGAGAGAACGAGTATGTTAGACTAGAACAGGGATAGACTTGAGTGGGTTTTTGAAGAGAATTTATAGTAGAGTAAGAATGGTGGTGATTAGGAGAGGTAAAAAAACAAAAAAACTACTAAGGAAAAAAAAATAAAGATAAATGAATCGACCGTAGGGTGAAAGAAATTTAAAAAAAGATAAGGTAAAAATGAAAATACAAATGAAAACATTCTATAGTTTATCACTAGACTACTCCATATGGCTGACTTCCCCCGGTATCTGATCTAATATATCTTTTCTTCTAACTCCATACTAGGCGTAGTTCATTGTATAACTCCGTTCCGCTTTAAATTTATACTTTAAAATTAAAAAATTATTTATTGTAAATATTAAACTCCTTATGTTGCATTCTATCTTAGGTCATTTTGGTTATTTCGCACCCCATTAAAAAATTGGGTTATCTCCCTCTGTTTTACGAGAGATATCTGTACTTTTGGTTCTCTCCCTCAACAAAAAAAATTCCTTAACCCTCAAAAAAAAAAAAAAAAAAAGAAAAAATTAATAAACATGAAAACTGAAAAAATTAAACACCTTATTGAATCTGATAGCATTTTTATAACAAATCAAACCATGGCTATCGAGGAGGCCAAACGTCAATCAACGTGTTGAAGTATTGAATCAAAAAAGCATCTAATTCTTTTAATCCAATCTCTTGTCGCCACCATAAACTCAATTTTTTAGTGGGGAGATAACACAATTTTTTAATGGCAATTTTTTAATAAGGATGAGATAACCAAAAGTACTCTATCTTACTATAACTTTAATTCCTTATAGCTTGATAGCAGTACTCATCTCTTCCCCACCTATCTTCCCAACCATTAATCACTGTATACCCCTACGTTTCATGTGTTTCTTTTAACCATTAGATAGGCATTCCTATACCCCAACCCTACTCTGAATCGACTCGTATGTTATTAGTGTATGATTGTATTTCCTAGCATTTTCATTAGCATTTTTATTTTTTACCTTATCATCTTTTTTAATTTTCTTTCACCCTACGGTCGATTCATTTATTTCTTCTTTTCCCTAAATAGCTTTTTATGATCTCTCCCAATCACCACCATTCTTACTCTACTATAAATTATCTTCAAAAACCCACTCAAGTCTACCCCTGTTCTAGTTCAACAGACTCTTTCTCCCAGGGCACTGACCTTAGATATCATATTACACTCTTTCAAGAATTGCATTTTAACGGTTAGCATTGTTGGCCATTTCCTTTCATAGCTGGGCCTCGACAGACACATCTCTGCTGCATTCCTGGGATACCTGTTCGTTCTGTAAAAATTACGTTCCCATCTGATGATTACAGTCTTTTATAATGATGTAATGTTACTCATTCTTCATTAAAAGTTACGTAAGAAACAATTGTAATGAGCTGACACTTAACCATCGTGCGTTTTTATTCATTTGATTATATGTGTGTTTATGTGTGTGTGTGTGTGTGTGTGTGTGTGTGTGTGTGTATGTGTGTGTGTGTATGTGTGTGTGTGTACAGACATACGTATAAGCATATTTATGTGTATACATACATACATTCATATGGATAGATAGATAGATGGACAGAGAGAGCCAGAGAGAGGAGAGAGAGAAAGAGAGAGGAGAGAGAGAAAGAGAAAGAGAGATGTGTATGTGTATGTGAGTGTGTGTGAACCATTGAAAAGCAGCCATAAAAGAAGAGAAATCACGGAGGTGACCTCCATAGCTTGGAAACCAAAGTTATTTCCCTTTAGAACAGGAGGTAAATAAATCTGATACAGTTTGTTCCCTTACACTGCGGATTTTTATCGTAGGATCTCTCTGAGCACGTCATACCAGAAAAAATATGACCATATATGTATATAAGAATGAAAGCAAATAAGATATAAGAATGAAAGCAAATAACGCACACACACACACACACACACGCTCACACATTCACATAGCCGTAAATGTGACTATGTGGTAAGAAGCTTAATCGATACAGCTTCTTCACCCCTTTTATGTTTGTCTTTCCTTGTTTGTCCCCTCTTTGTAATGCCTTTATGGCAAATATTTATGAAATAAAGAAGCTTGCATCCCAACCACATCGTTCCGGGTTCAGTTACACTGCCTGACACCTTGGTATATTGTCTTCTACTATAGCCTCTCGCTGACCAATGTCTTATGAGTGGATTTGGTAGACTGAAACTGAAGGACCCCCCCACACACACACACATATACATGTGTGTGTGTGTAAGCGTGTGTAAGCGGGCGTCTCTCCCCCCACTCCGCTTGTTGGTATGTTTACGGCCCGTTAGTTACCGGTTTGGAAAAAGTGATCGATAGAATAAGTACCAGGTTTAAATATGTTCCAGTATTGGGGTCGACGCATTCAACTAAACGGTACTCAAGGCAGTACCAGGACCAGATTTAAACCAAGGGGAGCCTGGGGTACTTCAAATTCAGTGGGCCCCCTCGTGCACAAGATTTGAAATTTTGGGAAATTAGCAAATTTATATCTCAAAGCCATGAAACGCCTGTAGTTGTGTTTGACAAAGCAACAGAGGAAGTTTAAATAATTGACTGAAAATGTCGCTTTAAAGAAACACTTTACAAGATTCAATTTTTTTTTCTCACACATTCACTTACAGTGTTTGATTTTTCCTTCATTGTGAAAAGTACAATGAAGGAGGGAAGAAGGGGTAAGATTTATTTTCTTTAACATGAGTTACAAATGTTTCAGAATGTAGAATACAATAAAATGATAGAAAATTATGAACAAAAAAAAAATATCATTTTAGTGGTTGTTCCAAAGGTACGATGTGTGTTTGTGTGAGGGGGAGAGATAAACATTGAAAATACATGGATTTTTAAAACATTTGTTTTAAAAAAGCTTCCCTTCATTGTTTTGCAATGCATGAAAAAAAGCAAGAAATTTGTGAAATTCCAGCATATATGGGACAACTATTCTGAAAGAATTCCGTTTCTCCATCAGATGACAACATACGAGTTCTGCTCTTCTCATAGGTCTTTGCAATAGCAAGAACTAGTTCTTCTGGAATGCCATATGCTTGAAGGATCATCAATATTTTGTAATAATGTGTGCTGTCAAATCCATTGCTGAATTCCACAAGGGTTATAAAGGCAGGCAGCAGTCTTGATTTAACTTCTATGATATGCCTCAGGGTTAAATTCTGAGATGTTGTGGCTCTCTATGGTCTAAATCCATTTTGATTTGGTCTTTGATGGCTATCAGGTACATGTTGAATCCTGTTGAGGATCATTCAGTTGATAACTTTGAGTGAGATATTGGACAGTGCAATTCCTTTGTAGTTTGTTTCATTGCTGAGGTTTCCTGACTTTGGGATTGATATGAAGTTAACCTCAGACCATTGATCTGGACTTTCTTGGTTTTGCAAGAGCTTATTTGCAAAATCCAGTATTAGTTAATCCAGATTGTACCTCTTGATAACTTCAGGGGGAATTTCATATGGACCAGCAGCTTTTCTCTCTTTCAGTCAATTTTTGGCATTCTAAATGCTTTCAAATACTTGCTGGGATGCTACAAGGAGATATGCTAGCACCATAACTGCTTGTAATTGTATTGGATTATGCAAAAGCATAATCCAAAAGACAACAGTAATGAAGACCTTGGTTTCACCATAGACCAGCAATGATCATGGAGAGTGCCAGTAGTAACCATCATAGATCTGGGCATCACAGCTGATACAGCACTCTTATCTAACAGATCAAGCTCAACAGCTCTTCAGCACAGTAGAAGTATCAGCTGCAAAGATAGGACTGCACACAAACACCAAGAAAATGGAATACATGTCTTTCAACCAATCAAGTGATACTGAACTGTTTGTTCTGAATGGTTCCAAATTGAATGTTGCTGAAGACTTCAAGTACTTAGGTGCGACATCAAGATCAGAATGAAACAAGTATGGGCAACCTGTCACAAACTAAAGAAACTGGAACACCAAACTGCCCAGTCAAATCAAAATGAAGCTGTTTATTGCAACTGTTGAATCAGTGCTATTATATGGTAAGGAAATATGGACCCTGACAAAGAAATTATCAAATGGGCTAAATAGCTGCTACACAAAGATGCTACAAATGGCTCTAAATGTGAAATGGCAACAACATATGACAAATGAATTGCCTTTATGGAGACCTGCTGAAAAAAAATTGCACAGCAACAGCTGCGACTATCTGATCACTGTATGCGCCATCCCAAGTCGAGAGCATCCAAATTAGTCTTGTGGAACCCACTTCATAGTGATATAAGCAGAAGAAAACATTGTTGCACATCGACAACTTGATTGCAGACACTGGCTGGATCTAGTTTTTTTCATTTGCAAAATATGCATTTTTTTATAAGACAGTAAAAAATCTGAAAATTGGCTATAATATTGTAGCCTTTCAGTGTCATTGCATTGAAGGTATGATGTTGTGGAGAAAAAAATTGGAGGAAAAAGTTACAGAGGTTTAAAAATCGAAGAAATTGTATATTTTTAGCCAATAGCGAGACAGAAATTTTCTGCGTTTAGCAGAGCGGTGTCAACTTTAAGGTTGTACCCTGTGAAATTTATAGTTTAGCATCTGACCTGTTCATTGTAGGTTTCTAAATAAACAGAAATACCTAATAAAATCAACATGTATCATCTTACTGTTTCTATTGTCTCTTCATTGATTATATGGTTTTATTTTTTTAATTTCTTATATTAATATTTGTCTGCATGTGTTTACTTTCTGTGTATTTCAGTATTATATATAACTATCATGTATTTGTGTACATCATTAATATATAAGTGCATGTGGATGTACGTATTCAAATATAAGTTTATATGTACATTTATGCTCTCATGTATGTGTGTGGTGTGAAGGGAGTGTCTGTCTCCAAAACTCCAAAGTTGAGTAATGTTTTCATGCTTGGATTTGTAAACTACGATAAGATTAACATTGGTCAATAAAGAATTTATCTCAAGGAAAAGAATACCTGTATCTTATATGTTTTTGCATGCAGAATTCAAAAATAATGTCAAATTATCTGTATCACCCACAGTTTCTTTGTTCCACGATATCCCTCTCAGTTCCTGTTACGTGGGCTAAATTTCAGTTAAGCTGTTGAAATGTGAAGCTAACGGTTTCAGAAATACTCCTAATTAAAATTTTTATGAACAGAATTAACCTAGTGAAATCATAAATCCTGCTATCTGAGTCAATGAGTCCCAAAAATATATGAAATAAAAAAATATGTAAAAATACTAGCACACAGAAAAAAGCATAGAAAAATACTAACACACAGAAGCACAGAAAAATATGTAATATGCTAACACAGAGAATACTTAAAACAAAACACGCATGTGAAAAGAATTTCGTGGCATAAAGAATCAAGTGTGAAAAATCAACATAGACAACAGCGGCACAGACAACAGTGAACCACAACGCAGCGTGCGGTTGTCATGGTAACCAGCTGCTAATGTCACGCTGTCTGTTGATTGGCTAAAATTACCCAAATTTCCCAACTTTAATTCCAAATAACATCAGATTCTTTAATTTACAAGATAGAGTAATTGGTTGATTGTAATCAAAATTCAGAGTTGCATCAGTACACCAAAATTGAAAGCAATCTGAGCAAAATTAAGAGGGGGTTCATTTAGTAAATGAAAAAGACTAGATCCCACTAGTCTCGAATATATCCAGGACTTCGAAGTAGTGACGATAGACTGAGAAGTGTGACAAGTAGACTTTGTTGCCATAATGATAAATAACCCAGATTTATTATTAATAGTCTGAAAGTCTATTTCCATTAAGGGGTGGTGGGGCACAATGAGTAACATTTACTGTATCTTTGACTTTGAGAAAAAAATATTTTTATAAATGTTCACTAACAAAAACTACATCAGCTAATTAAATGACCTTCTCTAAATGCATTAAAAACCGCTATAACATATTCAGAATTCTATTTCAGAAAATTACCTCCGTTCTCTTTGAGCATATAAAAGACAAATATAGATGGGTCAAAATGAGTAAGAAAAAATAAGGTAAATTTGTCTCTTCAATTCCCCAGAATTACATTTGGTTAAAAACTCATACACATCAAGATCTAGGTCAAACGAAAAGGAATCATGAGAAAATGGCATAATATGAAATTAACAAAACTTGACAAAATCAAAAAACTCAACATAAAATATTCTCTATAGCTTCTTTACGATCTGCTGGAGTGGTTTTCTGCAGAATTCTGGTTTAAGCACCTCATATAACCCTTCATAACTATTTCATTTTTCAGAATTTTCAAAACACACGAGGATTCATAGAACTATGAAAAAATTAAAAAAATTTTTTAAATTTTAATTTTTCTAATTACAGAAAGTCCTAAATTTTGACTTCAATCCCAGCAAAGGACCATTAAACATGTTTATGGGGAGAAAGTTATTGAAAAACATCAGTGCGTCAGAGTCACAAAGAAACAAGACGGGTATGAGGTGGCCATGAGATGTGCTAAAAATAACAGCTAAATAGCCTTTAAATCAGACACAAAGACATTTTTTTTTTTTTGGTTTTTACATAGTTGTATGAATTCTAATGCGTAGAATATAAATTTGCAAACCTTTTCTGAAGTTTCCAAAACACTAGAAAAAGTTATGAGATGTTATATGAGGTACTTAAAGCATAATTCCACCTGGATCTCTTCCTGATACATTTATGCACCATTCAGTTAAAAAGAGGAGATTATTGAAATTAGTAATTACTCATTTTGCCCCAGTTTAGACATCAGTTTTTGAAAATTGAAAATTGAAAATTATCAAATTAGACATGAGTGTGGGGAAAATTGACTTGGAACTCAACAGAGGAAAGAATTTGGATTGTTGATCATCCCAAATTGTTTAGATATTTTATTAACAGCCTCAACTACAACTGGGTCAAAGTTGAGGGAAAATTTCTTGAAAATAAGTACTTGTTACCTGATGGTTTCAAACTGCCTCAGCTGCAACAACAACAAAACAATGGTGGCCAATGTTTACTCCCAAAGATGATGCAAGAGTACAAAATGGTGAAGCAATACTTGCAATGTAATGTTTTCAGACAAATACTCTTTTACTTGTTTCAGTCATTTGACTGCGGCCATGCTGGAGCACCACCTTTAGTCGAACAACTAGACCCCGGGACTTATTCTTTGGATGCCTAGTACTTATTCTATCGGTCTCTTTTGCCAAACCGCTAAGTTACGGGGACGTAAACACACCAGCATCAGTTGTCAAGCGATGTTGGTGGGGGGAACAAACACAGACACACAAACACAAATATATATATACATATATATGACAGGCTTCTTTCAGTTTCCGTCTACCAAATCCACTCACAAGGCTTTGGTCTGCCCGAGGCTATAGTAGAAGACACTTGCCCAAGGTGCCATGCAGTGGGAATGAACCCGGAACCATGTGGTTGGTGAGCAAGCTACATACCACATTGAGAAAATAATGAGAAATTGGTAATAACTCATTTTGCCCCTGTAGTTATTTCAAGTTCTTGAGAAAATGAGGAAAAATAGTGAAAAGGAAAGAAGAAAAAGATTCAGTTTAATGAAAACACGTGAGCATAAAATCAATGATTCTAAAGCTGACAAAAAAAAAAAAAAAAAAAAAAAAAAGAAATGCTTTGAGCTTTTGAGAGATGTAATTTTATAATTAAAAGTAAATTAAAAATTTAAATTTCAGAACATATACACATTACTTGCTCTTTCATAAAATGAAACCAGTTTTCAATGCCTCCCTGAAATGATGTTTACAATAGCAATATGTGTGTGTGTGTGTGTGTGTGTGTGTGTGTGTGTCTTTAATGGCCAGGGGATAATCTAATGTCACTGTGCTCAGTCATGCACTGAAAGGAAGAATTTGAATTAGGGAGGATAAATAACTTCTTTTTATCAATCTATCTATATTTATATACATCCATACTCTCTTTCTCACACACAAACACACAAACACACACACATTTCTGTCAATATCCCAAAAGAAATACAATTCCCATGAGAATTGTGGATGCTTTGGGAATGGTAAGCAAATTGGTTGATGTCACTAATGTAGTTAGAACTGGTTATTTATTTAAAAAGAGGGTCCACATAGTAATTTTTATATGTTTGTCTATTGAAAGGGACCCTCTGCATGCAAGATTGCTGAGAGGTGGGTACCCCACTATATTGAGTGCTACATACCTTTCATAGGGGGAGGGCCATATATCTGTGGATGCACCGGAGCATCTGCCTTCTTCGACCCCCTATAAATCTGGCTTTGGATGGTACCCCAGCATGGCCGCAGTCTAATGACTGAAAGGAGTAAAAAGAAAAAGTTGCATCTAGGTATGTATGTACACACACACACACACACACACACACACACACACACACATATATATACATACACACACACACACACACATATATATACATACACACACACACACACACACACACACATATATGTATGTATGTATGTATGTATGTATGTATGTGTATCCTACGCTTATGCAAGATGAAAGGAAATTGACATAAATACTCCTAATATAAGCTATTAGGGGTACAAACTGGATCTAGTTAAACTGATTCACAAAATCAGCCCCCTTTAATTTTGCTCAGATTGCTTTCAATTTCGGTGTATCGATACAACTCTGAATTTTGGCTACGATTAACCAATTACTTTGTCTCATAAATGAAAGAATCTGATGTTATTTGAAATTAAAGTTCATTGGTTTCTAGGATGATCATTCCAGTTGTATGATCAACTGAACTGGTTACACATTCAACTGGTACTGATTTTATCAACCCTCAAAGGACGAAAGGCAAAGATCCATTTCCTTTAAGTTTTGTTCATTTATACACATCAGCAAATAAGAAAATGAGGTAATCTCTGTGAGGCTGTTAAATTTGCTAGAAATAACAGCCAAATCTCCCTCACATTGTGCTCTAATATTTAAAAAAATGAAGGACACATTAAATAATGTTGTTCAATAAAAATACAGAATAATTCATTCTGGCCTGTTCTGAATTGAAACTGAAAAGTATTCGTTGCAACGAATGTAAACAGAAATACTTCACGAAATATATGTAAAATATATATGAAAAATATATGAAAAAAGTGTAAAATATTAAGACAATTGACAAAAAATTTCTGCAGTAAAATTCTAATTGATAAATGTAAATTTTTATAAAAACAAAACACGCAGCTGAAGTAAATCTCGTGGTGTGAAGAATCTGCACAACACAACGTGCAGGTGAAGTGAAGCACAACACAGCGTGCGGTTGTTACGGTAACAAGCTATTAATGCCACGCTGTTTGTTGATTGGCTAAAATTACCCAAATTTTGCCAACTTCAATTCCAAACAACATCAGATTCTATACTTTTCGAGATAAAGTAACTGGCTAGTTGCATCGATACACCAAAATTGAAAGCAATCTGAACAAAATTAACGGGGGCTGATTTTGTGAATCAACTTAACTAGATCCATAAAGCATTCCAAGGATTCTCCATTTGAGGTTCCGGGAATGAACATATATACAAACACATGTACTTATTGCAACACATTATGTAATACGTAATGAAACAAATACAGTTGTGAACTAAAGGGACACGCACAAACATCCAAAGGGAGCAAATATAACCACATATGTGCCTACATATATACACTGTAATATACATACATTTCCACAAATCCCAAGAACTGATTTGACTTTAAAAAAACCAGTCACTTTGTTAGTAACTGGTTTGAAACCTAGAAGGAAAATATGAAATAAGAATAAACCATGTGGTTATAAATACATGCATACATGCATGCATGCATACATACATAATACATACATACATACATACATATATACATACATAATACATACATACATACATGTCTGTGTATGCATGTATTTTGTATGTGTGTATATAAGTATGCATATATATATATATATATATATATATATATATATATATATATATATATATATATATATATATATATATATATATACATGCATATATATATATTTATATATATGAACGTGTGTATATAGGAATACAAAAAGATGGGACAAGAACGCAAAACATCTAGTCAGCTAGATGATACAACAAAGGGACAAGAAAAAACATAGACGGATCATTCGAAGTTTTCTTTCTTCAGTCGAGTTCCAGATTATCTTTGCAATTTCGGCTGGTTATACTCGAGATTGCTTCAATCTGGCCAGCCCCAAGGAAAAACTAAGCTAAGAGCATTAGATTCCTTGGAAGAAAGTAGCGAATGTATACGAAAACAAGGACGGAAAAAAATCGGAGAAATGCTACACAAATGCAAATGCAAATAACAGGACATAGCAACAGGTGTCTTTCGACTAAAGACGAATTAAATTAAGCTGGCATGTGTGGAAGTGAAGCCTTACGGCAGGGACATAAGAGATGACAGGCATGGTGAGGAATATATGCATAAGTGTCGATATGTTCTCTATGAAATACGAAACCGCATAGAAATTTAGTAACATCTGCAGTTTCTCAGCTTAAAAAAGTATATATACTCGACATTATACTATTTTAGACAGAGAGAGATAGAAAAATAAATAGATAGGTAGATACGTAAGAGAGGGACAGAAATTGAGAGAAATAGGTAAAGAGTTTCAGAAGTGTATTGTGCGCGTGCACGCGTGTGTGTGTGTTTGTGTGTGCATGCGTATGTTGTATTTGTGTGTCAGTAGATGTTTGTGTGAACGATAAAGCTCGATATGTGAATGACAATGACAAAGGGCTAAAGGCACCACATTCATAAAACAACGAAGACAACGATGACGACAGACATAACATCGAACAACCAAAAACAAAAAATAAAGACAGAAAGAATACCAACAGCATGCTTGGTTGGTTTTCCTTTTAATGAAATTGAAAAAAAAAAAAAAAAAAAATTTTAACTACAGCAATAACACCACCACATCCTATACGTAATCTGCCAAAATATAATGCTATTATTGTTGTTGTTATTATTATTATTATTATTATTATTATTATTATTATTATTATTATTATTATTATTATTATTATTATTATTATTATTATTTAAAGTTAACAAAAGAAAACAGAAATAAATATAAAAAAAATAGTTGAAGCGCAGTAAAAGTGACAACTATACTGAAACTTTACAAGAAGGAAAAAAAAAAAGCGGTTAATGGCAGCATCTAGGTGCCAAATTAATTTCGTTGATGGAATTAGAACGTAAATTCTGTCCCAAGGGGTCTTTTTTTTTTATCATGGAACTTTCTAGTATTCCTAAAAAAAAAAAAAGAAGCAAAACACCCAAAACTAAAAAGCTTATCTTATTTAGTGTCCACTCTCTCGGAACTGGTCCAAGTGTATGTATGTATGTATGTATGTATGTATGTATGTATGTATGTCTGTGTGTATGTGTGCATATATATATATATATGTATATGTGCAAATATATATATATATGTATGTGTGTATGTATATATGTATGGATGTGTGAATGTACATATAAAACAAGAGAATATATTTAAGATGGACAGAGACAAAAAGGAGTTGCAGAGAAAAAGAATTAAAACATAAACAAATACATGTATATACCAATCTAAATATGGGCATCACAGTTGCGGAAAAGAAACAAGATTGGTGGGTTGGTTGGCTGGGTGGCTGGCTGGCTGGCTGGTTCGTGGAGAGGGAATCTTCTCTTCGTTAATCTATTTTGTTACCTGACAGTGGATAAACACAAAGATGGTTGATTAATTTTATAGCACTTCTTTAATTCAATTTCTATCTATCTATCTATATATCTATCTATCTATCTATCTATCTATCTATCTATATATAGAGAGGGTAGTTAAGGAACCTGGCATGGGTGGGGCCCTGATCAATTTAGATCAATCGAAAGCTTTCGATAGGGTAGACCATCAATACTTGGAGGCTGTCCTCATAGCAGCCGGCTTCGGTCCCATTTTCCGCGGCTGGATGGCTGCCTTGTACAGAGGCATCCGTTCGGTAGTTCGCGTCAATGGGCATCTATCAAGACCCTTCGACATTGCACGTTCGGTCCGTCAGGGATGCCCCCTCTCGTCGCTTCTGTACGTGTTGACTCTCGAGCCACTACTGCGGAAGCTGGCGACGCTGAGGGGCATCCCGCGAGAGTTGGGATGCGGGACGAGCGTGTCGGCATACGCGGACGATGTCACCGTCATAGTGTCTAGCCAAAAGCACATCGAGCTTGTCGGCGAGACACTGAGAGACTACGAAGCGGTAACGGGAGCGAAAATCAACCGGGATAAGTCAGTGGGCTTGCGGCTCGGCACCTGGAGAAGCAACCCCATGCCGTCAAGTAGCGCCTCCGTCGTGGGACGTTGGACTGACGGTCCGGTTGAGATGCTCGGGGTCTGGTTTGGTCCAGACCTCCAAACGGAGAAGAACTGGGACGAGATAACGAGAAGGGTGGCCACTCTAGCCCGGCAATGGGCCGAGAGGAAGCTTTCCCTGAAAGGTCGGGCGGAGGTGGCGAACACGTACATCGCGTCCGTCATCTACTACCGCCTGACCGTCGTTCCTTGTCCCGACCCTACCATCACCAAACTGGAGCGCATCCTCTTCCGCTTCTTGTGGAAAGGAAGCGTTCCGATGGTTAGGCGATCCGTTTGCTGCCAACACCCGTTAAAAGGAGGACTGGGCATGCCGTGGTTGATGATGCGCAGACACGCGCTGAGACTGCGACATCTCCGGCTCTACGTAGACAGCGGTGAACAGGTGTGGTCACCGTTTGTGCGGCGCGCTTTCCCGCAGCTCGTCTCCATGACCGAACTGCAGTCATGGATCAAGAAGAGGCCGAGGAAGGGCGAATGGCACCGCGAGTGTCGCGCTGCTCTTCGGCAACTCCAACAACCCGGGTCAACCTTGAGCGACTGCATCACAACTAACGCATTCTATAGTGGATTAGTGGAGGGAAGGTACGACGACGATCTCGGGGCGAACCTGGGCGTCGACGAGGAATACCTGACCCGCCTGTTTAAGACGACCTTCGGGCCGGGACCTATGGACAACTTCCAGAGATCCCTGGCCTGGCAGTGCTATCGAGAAGCACTACCCGTTCGGGATAAGCTCTACAGGCATGGCTCGAGAAACACGGGGCCGACCTGTCCGAGATGCCGGCAGAGCGACGAAACCGTTCTGCACGCACTCGTACAGTGTCCCACCATTTCCGAGCTGTGGGCTTACGTCGAACAACTGCTATCGCGTGTGGGACGAGTCGGTCTATCAGCCGAGTCTATCGTGAATATTGTCGCGCCTCCTTCCTTTAAACGGGAAGGAAGAGCTATTTTCATCGTACTTGTGGCTATGGCGAAAGAATGTGTATGGTGGACGCGTCTGAAAGGTCTAGAGACAAAGACTTTCCTCTCTGGGCAATCTCTCATCAACTTCTTCAAGTATCACCTGAAGAGGAAGTTGAGAGTAGAAAGGGAAGTCTTGTCTAGTGAATGCTTCAAAAAAAGATGGGTGAATGTAGCAAGGATGGCACGTGTGAACGACGGAGCCATCTTGAGCATAACCCTATGAACAAGAAAAAAAAAATAAAACAAAAAGGCAAAAGAGAGTCACTTACTGTTATAGTTTCTTCAATGAGAATATTGACCAAGGTTACCGTGGTCTTTTCCGTGGGCTTTTCCTTCCACGGCTAAACCTAAACTGTCCTCCCCTCCTTTTACACGAGAACATTACTGTGTGATACACGATCCCTATTGATCGGCCTTTCCTTTTCTTTTTTTTTCGATCCCTTTTGATCGAACTGCCCCTTTTTCCCTTCCTACGATCCCTTTTGATCGACACCACCAATTTTTTTTTTTTTTTTTTTTTTTTTTCCTTCCTTCCCCCTCCCAAAAAGAAAAGCTCTACATTGTATTTGTCCCATCTTCGTTGAGCCCTGTGTGGCTAATAAAAGAAATGTATATATACCTATCTATGTGTCTGTTTGTCAGTCTACCTACCTACCTACCTACCTACCTACCTACATACATACATACCTTTCTATCTTATTTCTTTATTGCCCACAAGAGGCTAAACGTAGAGGGGACAAACAAGGACAGACAAATGGATTACATCGACCTCACTGCGTAACTGGTACTTAATTTATCGACCCCAAAAGGATGAAAGGCAAAGTCAACCGCGGCAGAATTTGAACTCAGAACGTAACGGCAGACGAAATACCGCTAAGCATTTCGCCTGGCGTGCTAACGTTTCTGCCAGCTCGCCGCCTTTCTATCTATCTATCTATCTATCTATCTATCTATCTATCTATCTATCTATCTATCTATCTATCTATCTATCTGTCTGTCTGTCTGTCTGTCTGTCTATCTATCTATTTACATACCTATCTATGTGTGTTTGTCAGTTTACCTACCTACCTACCTACCCACCTACCTACATACATACATACATACCTTTCTATCTATCTATCTATCTATCTATCTATCTATCTATCTATCTATCTATCTATCAGGCAATTCATCAATCTTTCTCTTTATGTGCATGTGCGTGAATATGTGCATAAAATATATGTATATATGTAGTTGCAGTGAAGCGAAGAAAACGTTTTTGTGCAAAGGAATTGGCAAGAGGGCTCACTATAATAGAAGGAAAGACTACACACACACACACACACACACACACACACACGCCCGCACACACACACACACACACACACATGTATAATTATCCACCGATGACAACAACAGTGACTGCAATGGCAGCGGCGCCGGTGGCCAAACTCCTCTTCACCATCGTGTGAAGCAGCAAGAGATAGCCACGGCAGTAATACCAACAGTTACAATGGCAGCAACAACACCACCAGTAAAGCAGCCGTCAGTGGCGGCTACACCTGCGGTAAGTGCAAAACTAAGGTCGCGTCCAGAATTAGCAGCAACGGCAGCGCACAGCAGCAACAGCACCTGCAGCAGCAGCAGCAGCAACAATGGCGATAGAATATGCAACGGGTCCAGTAGCGACAGCAGCAAAATTAAGGACAGCAACGCCAGCGGCTGTAACACCACCAGCGCAAGAGAACAGATACGGAAATATGTCGGTTCCTTTAAGCAACGTCTAAGTCACCACTGAACCTCCTTTAGGATCCCGGAGAGGCGCAACATCACGTTCCTGGCCAACTACATATGGGGTTTAAAAGAGGAGGACACGCTATGCATAATAGCTTCGAAGTTGCTAAATCAACTGGGGCCATACCTCAACAGGAGCAAATGATGTAAGCTTTGCTTGGCCGTGAGAATAAGGATCCCGAAAAACTCACTTGGTCTGAGGACCTTTTTAAATTCCAGAAAAGAAGCGTTTTTGTCATCAGAGACGTTTCCTGTTACAAGATTGGAATTCCCCATTTGCCGAATAGGAACACGCCACTAGCTTCGAAAATCGTTACGGACACGGCTGGAACTGATGTAAGGAGGATAAACTCGTCCTGCCCGAGAGCTTGTCAGTAGGACTTTGTTCTGACCATAACGTTTTCTCCCTCCAGTTGTAGAGATGTTACGTGCCTCCGACCATGTGAGTCACCTATGCAGCTAAGCACTTAATAGGGGCGAAACCAAAGGTCACTGACCGGCCATAACAAACAACCTTTTAAATATATTATTGCTCTGTCTAGTCGTATTGCCACGTGGTGCATCTTTGTTTTGCAGTTCTTCTCCCCTGTTCGTTGACTTTTGTGATGGCTGAAACGAAGGAACAACGCATTTCAGGAACAACCTTCTACTTTTTCTGTCCAATTCTCAGGAACAACCGTCTACTTTTTCTGTCCGAAAGAAGTCTTCAACGATCCTCGATGAGTGGCTTTGTTGTCAAGCGCTATGTGTTTAACATGGAATTTACCTGATAGAGTAGGACAGTGGGTTTCTTTTTTCTTTCCGTGGCTTTCATCCGATTTATTTTCCTGTAAGTCACAATCGCGTTGATAAGATACAAATTCATCACAGAACGTGAAGTATCAGAAATTATTTTATCCCACAATTACATTAATTTATTTGTCTGTCTGGGCTGATACTTTACGTATCAACCACGAAATGATTGAAGGGGAAGCTGACCTCTGCGTTATTTTAACTCAGATAGCTGAGAATCTGTACAAATACTGACTTTGAAATATAGTTTGTTTCAGACAGCATTATGTGAAACATTTTTGAGACATTGATATGTTATTTAGAGAGAATTGATTGCTATTTCTTGCAGGTTGAACAACCAAATAGAAGCCCTAGATTTAGATCATACAGCAAGATGTTTTCTCTGTCGCACGATCTTTTCTAATGCCATTCATCACATAATATCTGTTATGTGATCGCTAGCATACAATCTATCTTTGTCACTTACTTTATTGGTTTTTGTTTAGAAACATAAGAAATCATTAAAACACGAAGCAATCTCCTCCTAAATCGAAAGAGCGATTTCGATCAAACTTTGATTCCAGTTTACTTTAGTTCTGCTGCTAATGCCCTTTAGGTTGGGATGAACGTCATAATTTGCCATTTACTCTTTCTCTAACTATAAAGACTTTACGTCGACATAAATAGTAATGTGTTTATGTGACGAACACTGTGTAGCATGAAGCAGTTGTTATCTATCTGCTTAGGAGTGGAGTAGCTGTGTGGTAAGTAGCTTGCTTACCGACCACATGGTTCCGGATTCAGTCCCACTGCGTGGCACCTTGGGCAAGTGTCTTCTACTATAACCTCGGGCCGACCAAAGCTTTGTGAGTGGATTTGGTAGACGGAAAATGAAAGAAGCCCGTCGTATATATGCATATATATATATATATATATATATATATATATATATATATATATATATATATATATATATATATGTATGTATGTATGTGTGTGTGTGTGTGTGTGTGTGTGTGTGTGTGTGTGTATGTTTGTAAGTCTGTGTTTGTTCCCCCAACATTGCTTGACAACCGATGCTGGTGTATTTACGTCCCTGTAACTTAGCGGTTCGGCAAAAGATACCGATAGAATAAATACTAGGCTTACAAAGAATAAGTCCTGGGGGCGATTTCTTCTACTAAAGGCGCTGCTCCAGGATGGCCGCAGTCAAATGACTGAAACAAGTAAAAGAGTAAAAGAGTATCTATGTATATTTATTTATTAGCTACAGTCACCCTCTTGATTTAAGGTATCCTAGAAGTGACAAACCCATCTTTTCTCGTGAGTAATTTTCTCTATTTTAATCGTTTATTACTAGGATACTGTACATGTGTATTCTTCTTATTACCATGCTCTTGGGCGGCGAACTGGCAAAATCGTTAGTACGCCGGACGTAATGCTTAGCAGTATTTCGCTCGTCGCTATGTTCTGAGTTCACATTCCACCAAGGTCGACTTCGCCTTTCATCCTTTTGGGGTCGATGAATTAAGTACCAGTGAAATACTGGAGTCAATGTAATCGACTATTCCCCTCCCTCCAAATTTCAGGCCATGTGTCTATAGTAGAGATGATTATTACCGTACTCTAAGGTGGTGAACTGGCAGATTCGTTATCATGCAGGGCAAACTGTTTAGAGGCATTTCGTTCGTCTTTTTGTTCTGAGTTTAAATCCCACCAAGGTCGACTTTGCTTTTCATCTTTTCCGGGTCGATAAAATAAGTACCACTTGAGTATAGGGATTGCTGTAATTGACTTAACCCTTCCTCTGAACCTGCTGGCTTTGTGCCAAAACTTGAAAACATTATTACTGTACTCTATATGTCCTAATACTATGACACCCTCCTCATGTATTCTTAATACTAGAGTACTGAATCTGTGTAGTCTTAATGCTAGGGTACTGTATTTAACTCTTGGGTACCTTGTGCGTTCTTAATACTAGAGCACTGTTTAGTAGATCAAGATCGCTTTCAATATTTCTGGATATCAACAACATAAAGCACAAATTAAGTACAGGGATCAGTTTCATCGAATAAATCCTCCTTCAAAATTTCGAGCCTTGTGCATACTTTACTCTTTAGAAACCAAAAAAAAAAAAAAAGAAAAAAAGAAATCCAGAGCGCTAGAATGGCAGACTCTTTGGACAAAATGCTTTGTGGTATTTACTTGCGTGTCTTTATAGCAATAAATAAAGTACTGATTAAGTATTTGGGACCTATGCTAGAAACAATGTTAGAAATAACGTTTTACTCGAAATCATGTGGGGAGAGAGCGAGCCAATTATATAGATCCTAGTATTCAACGGGTACTTATTTTATGAAACTCAAAAAGATGAAAGACAAAGTCGACTTTGGTGGAATTTGAACTCAGAACTTAAAGTCGGATGAAATTCCGTTGAACATTCCGCCAGCTTGCCACTTTATGTTGTAAAAAAAAAAAAATTAGCACAGGGTAAGCAGTTTTTGAGGGTAGGGGGAGAAATCGCTTGCATCAGCACCAATGTTTGACTAGTACATATTTTACTTTAGTGATGCGGAAAGGTAAAGTCGATATCGACGGAATTTGAACTCAGGACATAAAGACGTACGAAATACCGCTAAGAATTTTTGTCCTGCGTGCTTACGATTCACCCAAACTTAAGATGGTAGAAATTACTAGAGTAATGTGTTGTCTTCTTAATACAAGGATACCAGGGTCTTGTATCTGCATGTTTATAGCTTATTACTAGAGGACTGCAAGCGTATGATTACTTATTTATTTATTCATTTATGTTTTGTGGTTAATAATGCTAACATTGTTATCTAATTGTTTTTCTCTTTTGTTGTCGAATACTCCTACGTAAGCTAGTTGCTATCAACATATTCTACAAGAAGCCATTAAAACAACGAATATAAGACTGCAAAGCAGAA
>NC_142931.1:78555335-78557835 GCF_046866305.1 Octopus bimaculoides | reverse complement strand
GATTCAATAAATCTTTTGAATTCAAAGCATCTATGATTTTCTCTCTTTCGAATCAAGTGGGGTAACGTCAGTGTAAATAAATATATTTGGAGGTAAAAAACTTGCCCAACCATTGATATAGGCAGTGACGAAAGTTATGTCCGGGAGGATATATTGAGGATTTGTCTACTGCCAAACCAACTGCATCAGAATCATTGAAAACAAGCCTGTATGACTTCTATGGAATCTCTACCGTTTCTTTGGCATCATTGTCGAGAATGATGTTTTCGCCGATCAATTGGCCAATAAATGAAATAATGGCTCTTTGCCTTTCTGCTAATGAATATAAGACTTTGGGGATTGTGTCTAATTTTTCGATGACTCAGTCTTCCTCATCGGCCCTTTGCTGTTTTTGCGGAAGCTACAATTCATTAGTGATATAATTCTGAATTGTTCATTTGGTTCTTTGGAGCCGGGTGAAGAAGCAATCATGTTAGCATAATCTATCGCGTAAAGAATAGCGGAATGTTTTGGGTTTCTATTTTATTCGTGTAAGTGGGGCGTGGAACAATTGTTCTGTTATGAAAGTACTCAAGTTTATTGATTTGGGCAGTTTCCGTGAGATGAGTAGATTGTGAGTTGCGGTTGACGTCATGGCTCCTGCAGTATTGAATTTAGCGGGACAAGAATGTTGGTAGACGTAGTGTTAGAAGAGGGAAGGAGCGCTTTCATGTTGCCGGTGGAGGAGGTAGTAGAAGCGACAAAAGATGCTGCTGATGATGATGATAACGACGACGACGATGATGTTGATGACGGTGAAGATGGTGGGTATATAAGTTCGGTGTTAGATTAATCTGTAGATGTAATGGAACCCTATTTCAATTAGATGTTTGGTTTTTAAAATATTAAATTCTATCTATCTATCTATCTATCTATCTATCGCTCCTCCTTTTCTCTCTTTATATATATATATATATATATATATATATATATATATATATATATATATATACATACATATATATATACGTATGTGCGTATATATATATATGTATGTATATATATATATATATATATATATATATATATATATATATGTATATATATATATATATGTATATATATATATATATATATATATATATATATATATATATATACATATATATATATATATATATATATATATATATATATATATATATATATACGTATGTGCGTATATATATATGTGTGTGTGTGTGTGTGTGTAAACAAAAGCACAAATGCGCCTGCGCATATCCATCACCTCAGATTGTGAAAAAAACAAGAGAAATAGCATTGGGCATTATGTAGTAGTACAACATCTCTATATCTCTATCGAACTTCTGTCTGTCTCAGTAATTTATGAGATTAATGTAAAGCAACCATTAACCAAATTACTGAGACATATCGTCAAACTTTACGTTGGTCGGATATCGACGGCTGTGTGATACGGCCGTGCGTATCCTTTACTTGTGTGCGTGCGTGTGTGTGTGTGTGTGTGTGTTTGAGTGTGCATTCGTGTGTGAGTATGTATGCATTTGTGTATGCATGTGTGCGTGTAACTGAGAAAGTGAGAAAGTTAGAGGTGTAGTATTTAAGGACGGCCAGGCGATGGTGTTTAGGCTGATATCGGTGAATTGACAGAATCGTTATAGCATAAGACAAAACGTATTGTAGTAGTTATTCCGTCTTTCTGTTCTTTCATAAAATTCCAGTTCAGAAGGCTGTGGAATTATTCTTTTGGAATTATTAGAGCCTGCGTTGAAATACCTCGGGGTATTTGTTCCGAAACTTTGCATTCTGAGTTCAAATTCCGTCATTGCCTTTTTGGGTGGCAGACTAAATCCGTTGCGCTCGTTCGTAACAGGCTATAGTAGAGGCCAGTCTATTACAATTGCTAACATCAGGTCTCGGGTTTGAGACCCATTCGTCTCTCCACCTCTCGTGCCCCTTGTAGCGTTCAACTCCCCTTTCTCTGCACTTATCATTATACCCAGTCTTCCCTCATCCCAACATCATCCTCTGGAGTCTTTTATTTCTGTTCATGCCTTTACTCACTTGTTCGTCTGTAACTGTTTAAATGGAACATTAATGGCATCAAGTTTGTTGGTCTCGAAGGGCGTGCAAGTGTCACGGGCACTGCCCCTTCTTCAGGTTTTGTAAGTAAAAGAAAAAAAAAAACTTCGGAAAATGTAAATAACAAAACAAAACAAACTGGTCACGGATGCTGCCCACCACCTTTTGTTTTTACGTAACAAAGAGGTGAAAAATAGTTGACCTTCACAGAGCAGGAGGTCTATGACCCATAGCATTCCAACCATGGCCACCATTTCTTTCCGCCAGACACAGTGTACTAAGATTATATTTATTCAATGAGTTTTTCTATGTTGACAATTCGAGGGATTTTTGGCTGCTATTTCTATATTGACAAACTCGTGGGATTTTTGGCTGCTATTTTTAGCTGGTGGTCGACTGATCATAGTTTATAGAATGTTTC
>NC_142931.1:78542835-78552835 GCF_046866305.1 Octopus bimaculoides | reverse complement strand
ATCTTCTCTCTTCGCTTCTTTGCATCACATGGGCTCAAAAAGCGAGAAGGGAACTTCATGGAAAAAACGTTCTTCCATCTATTTGGTGGGATTGCAAAGGAGTAATTCACTTTGAATTGTTACCACCTAATGCAACAATCAAGGCTCAAGTCTACTGTCAGCAATTAGAGCGTTTGAACCAAGCTTTGAAGGAAAAAAGACCCGCTTTAGGGAATCAAAAGGAGTGATGTTTCATCAGGACAATGCGCGACTCCACACTGCAAAGATCACATCACAGAAGATCGAAGAGCTTGGTTGGGAAAAAATTCCTTATCCATCTTATTCTCCCGACCTTGCTCCATCAGACTACCATTTATTTCGTAGTTTACAGAATCATTTGGGGGACATAACTTTGGCAAGCCAGGAGGAGGTCGAAACTGACATTTCAGAGTTCTTCGCTTTGAAACCAAGAGTTTTACATTGATGGGATTAAAAAGCTTGTAAATAGATGGAAGGAAGTCATAGATAATCAGGGAAAGTAGATTGATGATTAAATTTCAATTAGATATAACAAAAAAACCAAGGCTGTGCAGACTCTAGAACATCCCCAAACAGAAGGTCCCACAGTTGTTTCCAGGACACTAACCACATCCCCACATCGGAGACGGTGTGAGAAGATGGCCAAGCAACAGCTAATTTAGTGTCTGCACAGCCTTGGTTTTTTGTCTCATTTCGAAGGAGGAATTTTTTAAATGTATAAAACATTTTTTTCAGAATGAGATGGGGAACCGAGGCTGTGGGGATTTTGGAACATGTATAAATCGGTCTTGCAGCTGTTTCCAGGATATTTGTTGTATCCCTTCATCGGGGACGGTGTGAAGGAGTAGTTGGGCAGTGGTTTATTTGGATAGGATGCGAGGTGTAGGGTGAGGTGGAGGAGTGAAAGTAGATGTGGGATATGCGAGGATGTTGCATTTGTGGATCTATTATTTGGGCAGAGTGGTGTACGTGAGGAATTCCAATACCTTGTGGGTGGGGTCCAATAGTGTTTGGGATTGGTCGTTCCAGGTGTGGAGTTTGTGCGCGGTGCTGTTGAATGAAGGGTTTTATTTCTGCCTAAATAATGGGTCTACAATTGCAATATCCCTGCATATCTTACATCTATTTTCATTCCTCCACTCCACTCTCTATTTCGTATCTTATCTATATTAACTATTGCTTAACCATTCTCCCACACCGTCTCCGATGAAGGGATATAATAAATATCCTGGAAACAGCTATAAGACCTATTTATGTTCTAAAATTTACACAGCCTTGGTTTTTTATCTCATTACGAAAAAAAAAATTTATATACACACGCTGATATATGACTTACGTTGGATATTCGCATAATCACCGAGCCTGGAGCTTAACTATGGTCTATCAATAGCACTTACTCAGCATTACCTAACACCTTTGGGTCTCACTGACACCATTACCTCTCATAACCTCCTATATATATATATATATATATATATATATATATACGACGAGCTTCTTTCAGTTTCCGTCTACTAAATCCACTCACAAGGCTTTGGTCAGCCCGAAGCTGTAGTAGAAGACACTTGCCCAAGGTGCTAGGCAGTGGGACTGACCCCAGAACCATGTGGTTCGTAAGCAAGCTTCTTACCACACAATCACTCTGTCCATATGTCTGTCTGTCTGTCTGTCTGTCTGTCTGTCTATCTATCTATCTATCTATCTATCGATCGATCTCTTCAAATTTTCTGTTCCTAATCTCTTTTTCCGAAGTTTCCTCTCTCTTTCTCTCTCTCTAAACGACTCTTAATTTCATACAATCAATTTCGCAACCCCCTTCCCCCTCCCCCGTTACATTTCCCTTTCTCTCCCCCACGTGTATTTGTGTTTATGTGTGTATGTTTAACTGCCATTATTTCTGTGTGTCTCCCAATTTTGCCCTTCTCATCTTAACTAATGTTTCACTAATTGAACCATAAATTCTATCACAAACCGTCTAATCACAATGAATCTTCACTGCCAAACACGCGGCGATAATTTATTAGAGGTCAATTCTATTTGCTAAGAAGTAAATTAATATTTTATTATCTTTGTCACTTTCTTTGTCGCTGGGGAGCAGAGGAGAACAACAACAACAACAACAACAACAACAACCAATACAAGAAACAACAATAACAAGCAGAGGCAGCAGCAGCAGCAACAACACCAACAGAAGAAGAAGAAGAAGAAGAAGAGGAAGAGGAGAAGAGGAAGAAAAACAAGAAGAAGAAGAAAAGAAGAAGAAGAAGAAGAAGAAGAAGAGGAAGAAGAAGAAGAAGAAGAAGAAGAAGAAGAAGAAGAAGAAGAAGAACAACAACAACAACAACAACAGATATGTTACAGCAGTTCAACAAAATTAGATTAGCAAGTTCTTTCAGACAGGGAGATTCATAGCTTACTCATTTTTGATTGGTGATAGATTACAGGCGATAAACGATTGACTATAGGGACCATAATTTGTGTTTTGATACACACACACACACACACACACACACACACACACACACACACACACACACACACACACACACACACACACACACACACGCACACACACACAAACATATAAATGCTTTGACAAGACATGTAACAAACTGTACATTAAAGAAAGCTTTAGATATTATTTAAGTATATACCAAGCGGTATTTTCTACACAAATATATATATACACGATTACTTTGTCTCCAGTGACTCACATATGTAACAGAGTAAATTGAAAAATCTTCGATTGCTTGAAATTTTTTCAAGCAATTATTAGACAAAAATTCTCTCTTTAGGTGTTTTGAAATCTTATACATACATACCTATCTACATACATACATACATACATACATACATACATACATATATATATATAAATGTATATGTATATATATATATATATATATATATATATATATATATATATATATATATATATATATATGTATATATATATATATATATATATATATATATATATATATATATATATATATATATATATATATATATATATATATATATATATATATGTGTGTGTGTGTGTGTGTTTATGTATATACATATAAAATATATAGTTTTAGGGAAAATAACCAAGTTTCAAGAGCTCATCGATGAAAATCCACTATCACATATAGAAAAATTAATAATTAAAAGCACAATAAATGAGTATAATATAAAACAAAGTAAATATCATAAGATAAAGATAATATATATATATATATATATATATATATATATATATATATATATATATATATATATATATATATATATATATATATATATATATATATATTTATATATGCATATATGTATATATATGTATGTATATACATATATGTATACACACACACACACACACATACGTATGTATAACTGTATATGTTGGTTCAGAGCCGATATTAGATTGCTAAAAAATTCAATTAGGTCTCGAATCTTCTCCTATAAGACTAAAAACTTATACAGGATAGACAGCCTTAATTACGATAGGCTGCTAGAAATCAATATCACACAAAATTATAGGCGTGCTTTGCCACAAACATACAAATGAAGCTAAGAAATTAACAAACGACCTAGACATAGCTGATAGAATAGAGATCCTAGCTAAAAGGAACGCCTTTATTAGCATCAAAGATCATAAACCGAACTCATAAACCTCAAACCCTAAATGCTGCCTGATTAACCCGACCAAATCCGAGACCGGTCTGGCGAGCAAGCATATATTGAGAAACATCAATAACGACAGAAGGAGAGTCACCAACCTTTCGCTATGGCGTAGCACCAACGAGGTGACTGCATGGTTTAACACCAACAAATAGAGAGGTAGATCAAGGTTCACCCAGTTCGTCATAGTCGATTTTTACCCGTCTATATCAAAAGGGCTACTGGTCAAGGCGCTTTCCTTCGTTAGGGGCTTCACTAGCGTTAGCGACAGGGATATAGACGTCATTATGCACGCCAGAAAAATAGTGCTGTTCAATGAAGGTTCGACCTGGGTCAATCATTCTGGCCCCGTGGGTTCCTTTGACGTAGTGATGGGAGCCTACGACAGCGATGATGTATGTGACCTCATAGGATTCTATATCATTGATACCCTTAAAAAAAAGTTCCCCCTCCGTCCTTGGTGTCTACAGGGACGACGCCTTGGCTATCTCTAGAGGAGCAAACGGCCACACACTAGACAGGATTAGGAAAGATCTAATTAGCACACTTGCCTCCACGGGATAAAAACAACCATCGAGACCACCACGGACTTCTTAGAAGTCACGCTCGATTTGGGTTCCGGTGCATATAGGGCCTACCTCAAGCCAAATGAGAGGCTAACGTACATCAACACAGCCTCTTGTCACCTACCAATCGTGTTCAAAAATCTGGTGAAGGGTGTTAGTAAGGGGATCACGAACCTTTCCTCCAGCCAAGTGATTTTTGATGCAGCAGCTCCCCTACTATAATGAGGCCCTAGCTGCCTGCTAGTGGATTTAGGGACTGCATCTCGTACATGTCGGACCCCAACATCCGTAAAAGGAAGCACCACAGAAGTAACATTTGGTTTGCTTCCCCTTCTCTCTTAACGTAAAAACGTCTGTAGGTAGGATATTCTTTAAGTTAATAGATAAAAATACGGACTCTTTTTTCAACAGGTATTCTAGTTAGCACCCCTAGACCATGAGTGGAGGCAGGATGCTCATACAGGGACCGCAACAGAGGTCCAGTGAGAGGGCCACTGCGAAACTAAGAGAATCGTCTATGAAGCTGAGGTACTTGCAGCAGCAGCAGCAGCAGCAATACCAGCAGCTCCCCTAACGGCGACAACAATAACAGGAACGGCAGTACCAATAGTAGCAGCAACAGAAACGCGAACAAAACCAGTAGCACCATCACCAGCAATAGCAACAATAACAACACCAACGAGAGCAATGGCAGTATCCCTAACAACATCAGCAACATCATCAGCAACTTCCCTAACGGCTACAGTAGCAGACTGGACAGTTGCAATATCATCAGCAGCAGTATACTCGTCAGCGATAACATCAATAACAACAACGACAGCAACAGCAGTTTCTTTAACGGTAATAGCAGCAGAATCATCGCCAATGACATCTATAAGAGCAACGACAGAGCTTCCATCAATGACAGAGCTTCCATCAATGACAGAGCTTCCATCAATGACAGAGCTTCCATCAATGACAGAGCTTCTATCAATGACAGAGCTTTCATCAATGACAGAGCTTTCATCAATGACAGAGCTTTCATCAATGACAGAGCTTCCATCAATGACAGAGCTTTCATCAATGACAGAGCTTCCATCAATGACAGAGCTTCCATCAATGACAGAGCTTCCATCAATGACAGAGCTTCCATCAATGACAGAGCTTCCATCAATGACAGAGCTTCTATCAATGACAGAGCTTCCATCAATGGCAGAGCTTCCATCAATGACAGAGCTTCCATCAATGACAGAGCTTTCCTCAATGACAGAGCTTTCATCAATGACAGAGCTTTCATCAATGACAGAGCTTCCATCAATGACAGAGCTTCCATCAATGACAGAGCTTCCATCAATGACAGAGCTTCCATCAATGACAGAGCTTCCATCAATGACAGAGCTTTCATCAATGACAGAGCTTTCATCAATGACAGAGCTTCCATCAATGACAGAGCTTCCATCAATGACAGAGCTTTCATCAATGACAGAGCTTCCATCAATGACAGAGCTTTCATCAATGACAGAGCTTTCATCAATGACAGAGCTTCCATCAATGACAGAGCTTTCATCAATGACAGAGCTTCCATCAATGACAGAGCTTCCATCAATGACAGAGCTTTCATCAATGACAGAGCTTTCATCAATGACAGAGCTTTCATCAATGACAGAGCTTCCATCAATGACAGAGCTTCCATCAATGACAGAGCTTCCATCAATGACAGAGCTTCTATCAATGACAGAGCTTCCATCAATGACAGAGCTTCCATCAATGACAGAGCTTCCATCAATGACAGAGCTTTCATCAATGACAGAGCTTCCATCAATGACGGAGCTTCCATCAATGACAGAGCTTCCATCAATGACAGAGCTTCCATCAATGACAGAGCTTCCATCAATGACAGAGCTTCCATCAATGGCAGAGCTTCCATCAATGACAGAGCTTCCATCAATGACAGAGCTTCCATCAATGACGGAGCTTCCATCAATGACAGAGCTTTCATCAATGACAGAGCTTCCATCAATGACAGAGCTTTCATCAATGACAGAGCTTCCATCAATGACAGAGCTTCCATCAATGACAGAGCTTCCATCAATGACAGAGCTTTCATCAATGACAGAGCTTCCATCAATGACGGAGCTTCCATCAATGACAGAGCTTCCATCAATGACAGAGCTTCCATCAATGACAGAGCTTTCATCAATGACAGAGCTTCCATCAATGACAGAGCTTCCATCAATGACAGAGCTTTCATCAATGACAGAGCTTCCATCAATGACGGAGCTTCCATCAATGACAGAGCTTCCATCAATGACAGAGCTTCCATCAATGACAGAGCTTCCATCAATGACAGAGCTTCCATCAATGGCAGAGCTTCCATCAATGACAGAGCTTCCATCAATGACAGAGCTTCCATCAATGACGGAGCTTCCATCAATGACAGAGCTTTCATCAATGACAGAGCTTCCATCAATGACAGAGCTTCATCAATGACAGAGCTTCCATCAATGACAGAGCTTCCATCAATGACAGAGCTTCCATCAATGACAGAGCTTCTATCAATGACAGAGCTTCCATCAATGACAGAGCTTCCATCAATGGCAGAGCTTCCATCAATGACAGAGCTTCCATCAATGACAGAGCTTCCATCAATGACAGAGCTTCCATCAATGGCAGAGCTTCTATCAATGACAGAGCTTCCATCAATGACAGAGCTTCTATCAATGACAGAGCTTCCATCAATGACAGAGCTTCCATCAATGACAGAGCTTCCATCAATGGCAGAGCTTCCATCAATGACAGAGCTTCCATCAATGACAGAGCTTCCATCAATGACAGAGCTTCCATCAATGACAGAGCTTCCATCAATGACAGAGCTTCCATCAATGCAGAGCTTCATCAATGACAGAGCTTCCATCAATGACAGAGCTTCCATCAATGACGGAGCTTCCATCAATGACAGAGCTTCATCAATGACAGAGCTTCCATCAATGACAGAGCTTCATCAATGACAGAGCTTCATCAATGACAGAGCTTCCATCAATGACAGAGCTTCCATCAATGACAGAGCTTCTATCAATGACAGAGCTTCCATCAATGACAGAGCTTCCATCAATGGCAGAGCTTCCATCAATGACAGAGCTTCCATCAATGACAGAGCTTCCATCAATGACAGAGCTTCCATCAATGGCAGAGCTTCTATCAATGACAGAGCTTCCATCAATGACAGAGCTTCTATCAATGACAGAGCTTCCATCAATGACAGAGCTTCCATCAATGACAGAGCTTCCATCAATGCAGAGCTTCCATCAATGACAGAGCTTCCATCAATGACAGAGCTTCCATCAATGACAGAGCTTCCATCAATGACAGAGCTTCCATCAATGACAGAGCTTCTATCAATGACAGAGCTTCCATCAATGACAGAGCTTCCATCAATGGCAGAGCTTCCATCAATGACAGAGCTTCCATCAATGACAGAGCTTCCATCAATGACAGAGCTTCCATCAATGGCAGAGCTTCTATCAATGACAGAGCTTCCATCAATGACAGAGCTTCTATCAATGACGGAGCTTCCATCAATGACAGAGCTTTCATCAATGACAGAGCTTCCATCAATGACAGAGCTTTCATCAATGACAGAGCTTCCATCAATGACAGAGCTTCCATCAATGACAGAGCTTCCATCAATGACAGAGCTTCTATCAATGACAGAGCTTCCATCAATGACAGAGCTTCCATCAATGGCAGAGCTTCCATCAATGACAGAGCTTCCATCAATGACAGAGCTTCCATCAATGACAGAGCTTCCATCAATGGCAGAGCTTCTATCAATGACAGAGCTTCCATCAATGACAGAGCTTCTATCAATGACAGAGCTTCCATCAATGACAGAGCTTCCATCAATGACAGAGCTTCATCAATGACAGAGCTTCCATCAATGACAGAGCTTCCATCAATGACAGAGCTTCCATCAATGACAGAGCTTTCATCAATGACAGAGCTTCCATCAATGACAGAGCTTCCATCAATGACAGAGCTTTCATCAATGACAGAGCTTCCATCAATGACAGAGCTTCCATCAATGACAGAGCTTTCATCAATGACAGAGCTTCCATCAATGACAGAGCTTCCATCAATGGCAGAGCTTCTATCAATGACAGAGCTTCCATCAATGACAGAGCTTCCATCAATGACAGAGCTTCCATCAATGACAGAGCTTCTATCAATGACAGAGCTTCCATCAATGACAGAGCTTCCATCAATGGCAGAGCTTCCATCAATGACAGAGCTTTCATCAATGACAGAGCTTTCATCAATGACAGAGCTTCCATCAATGACAGAGCTTTCATCAATGACAGAGCTTCTATCAATGACAGAGCTTCCATCAATGACAGAGCTTCCATCAATGACAGAGCTTCCATCAATGACAGAGCTTTCATCAATGACAGAGCTTCATCAATGACAGAGCTTCCATCAATGACAGAGCTTCCATCAATGACAGAGCTTCATCAATGACAGAGCTTCCATCAATGACAGAGCTTCATCAATGACAGAGCTTCATCAATGACAGAGCTTCCATCAATGACAGAGCTTTCATCAATGACAGAGCTTCCATCAATGACAGAGCTTCATCAATGACAGAGCTTCCATCAATGACAGAGCTTCCATCAATGACAGAGCTTCCATCAATGACAGAGCTTTCATCAATGACAGAGCTTTCATCAATGACAGAGCTTCCATCAATGACAGAGCTTCCATCAATGACAGAGCTTTCATCAATGACAGAGCTTCCATCAATGACAGAGCTTCATCAATGACAGAGCTTCCATCAATGACAGAGCTTCCATCAATGACAGAGCTTCCATCAATGACAGAGCTTCCATCAATGACAGAGCTTCATCAATGACAGAGCTTCCATCAATGACAGAGCTTCCATCAATGACAGAGCTTTCATCAATGACAGAGCTTCCATCAATGACAGAGCTTCCATCAATGACAGAGCTTCCATCAATGACAGAGCTTCATCAATGACAGAGCTTCCATCAATGACAGAGCTTCCATCAATGACAGAGCTTCATCAATGACAGAGCTTTCATCAATGACAGAGCTTCATCAATGACAGAGCTTCCATCAATGACAGAGCTTCCATCAATGACAGAGCTTCCATCAATGACAGAGCTTCCATCAATGACAGAGCTTCCATCAATGACAGAGCTTCCATCAATGACAGAGCTTCCATCAATGACAGAGCTTTCATCAATGACAGAGCTTCCATCATGACAAGCTTCATCAATGACAGAGCTTCCATCAATGACAGAGCTTCCATCAATGACAGAGCTTCCATCAATGACAGAGCTTTCATCAATGACAGAGCTTCCATCAATGACAGAGCTTCCATCAATGACAGAGCTTCCATCAATGACAGAGCTTCCATCAATGACAGAGCTTTCATCAATGACAGAGCTTCCATCAATGACAGAGCTTCCATCAATGACAGAGCTTTCATCAATGACAGAGCTTTCATCAATGACAGAGCTTCATCAATGACAGAGCTTCCATCAATGACAGAGCTTTCATCAATGACAGAGCTTCCATCAATGACAGAGCTTTCATCAATGACAGAGCTTCCATCAATGACAGAGCTTTCATCAATGACAGAGCTTCCATCAATGACAGAGCTTCATCAATGACAGAGCTTCATCAATGACAGAGCTTCCATCAATGACAGAGCTTCCATCAATGACAGAGCTTCCATCAATGACAGAGCTTTC
>NC_142931.1:78514021-78542335 GCF_046866305.1 Octopus bimaculoides | reverse complement strand
TGACAGAGCTTCCATCAATGACAGAGCTTTCATCAATGACAGAGCTTTCATCAATGACAGAGCTTCCATCAATGACAGAGCTTTCATCAATGACAGAGCTTCCATCAATGACAGAGCTTTCATCAATGACAGAGCTTCCATCAATGACAGAGCTTTCATCAATGACAGAGCTTTCATCAATGACAGAGCTTCCATCAATGACAGAGCTTTCATCAATGACAGAGCTTTCATCAATGACAGAGCTTTCATCAATGACAGAGCTTCCATCAATGACAGAGCTTTCATCAATGACAGAGCTTCCATCAATGACAGAGCTTTCATCAATGACAGAGCTTTCATCAATGACAGAGCTTCCATCAATGACAGAGCTTTCATCAATGACAGAGCTTTCATCAATGACAGAGCTTCCATCAATGACAGAGCTTTCATCAATGACAGAGCTTTCATCAATGACAGAGCTTTCATCAATGACAGAGCTTTCATCAATGACAGAGCTTCATCAATGACAGAGCTTTCATCAATGACAGAGCTTCCATCAATGACAGAGCTTTCATCAATGACAGAGCTTTCATCAATGACAGAGCTTTCATCAATGACAGAGCTTTCCATCAATGACAGAGCTTCCATCAATGACAGAGCTTTCATCAATGACAGAGCTTTCATCAATGACAGAGCTTTCATCAATGACAGAGCTTCATCAATGACAGAGCTTTCATCAATGACAGAGCTTCATCAATGACAGAGCTTCCATCAATGACAGAGCTTCCATCAATGACAGAGCTTCCATCAATGACAGAGCTTCCATCAATGACAGAGCTTTCATCAATGACAGAGCTTTCATCAATGACAGAGCTTTCATCAATGACAGAGCTTTCATCAATGACAGAGCTTCCATCAATGACAGAGCTTCCATCAATGACAGAGCTTCCATCAATGACAGAGCTTTCATCAATGACAGAGCTTCCATCAATGACAGAGCTTTCATCAATGACAGAGCTTTCATCAATGACAGAGCTTCATCAATGACAGAGCTTTCATCAATGACAGAGCTTCATCAATGACAGAGCTTCATCAATGACAGAGCTTTCATCAATGACAGAGCTTCCATCAATGACAGAGCTTTCATCAATGACAGAGCTTTCATCAATGACAGAGCTTCCATCAATGACAGAGCTTTCATCAATGACAGAGCTTTCATCAATGACAGAGCTTTCATCAATGACAGAGCTTCCATCAATGACAGAGCTTTCATCAATGACAGAGCTTCCATCAATGACAGAGCTTTCATCAATGACAGAGCTTTCATCAATGACAGAGCTTTCATCAATGACAGAGCTTTCATCAATGACAGAGCTTTCATCAATGACAGAGCTTCCATCAATGACAGAGCTTTCATCAATGACAGAGCTTTCATCAATGACAGAGCTTTCATCAATGACAGAGCTTCCATCAATGACAGAGCTTCATCAATGACAGAGCTTTCATCAATGACAGAGCTTTCATCAATGACAGAGCTTCATCAATGACAGAGCTTTCATCAATGACAGAGCTTCCATCAATGACAGAGCTTTCATCAATGACAGAGCTTTCATCAATGACAGAGCTTTCATCAATGACAGAGCTTCCATCAATGACAGAGCTTCATCAATGACAGAGCTTTCATCAATGACAGAGCTTTCATCAATGACAGAGCTTCCATCAATGACAGAGCTTTCATCAATGACAGAGCTTCCATCAATGACAGAGCTTTCATCAATGACAGAGCTTTCATCAATGACAGAGCTTCCATCAATGACAGAGCTTTCATCAATGACAGAGCTTCCATCAATGACAGAGCTTTCATCAATGACAGAGCTTTCATCAATGACAGAGCTTCCATCAATGACAGAGCTTCCATCAATGACAGAGCTTCCATCAATGACAGAGCTTTCATCAATGACAGAGCTTTCATCAATGACAGAGCTTCCATCAATGACAGAGCTTTCATCAATGACAGAGCTTCCATCAATGACAGAGCTTTCATCAATGACAGAGCTTTCATCAATGACAGAGCTTCCATCAATGACAGAGCTTCCATCAATGACAGAGCTTCCATCAATGACAGAGCTTTCATCAATGACAGAGCTTTCATCAATGACAGAGCTTCCATCAATGACAGAGCTTTCATCAATGACAGAGCTTCCATCAATGACAGAGCTTTCATCAATGACAGAGCTTTCATCAATGACAGAGCTTTCATCAATGACAGAGCTTTCATCAATGACAGAGCTTTCATCAATGACAGAGCTTCCATCAATGACAGAGCTTTCATCAATGACAGAGCTTCCATCAATGACAGAGCTTTCATCAATGACAGAGCTTCCATCAATGACAGAGCTTTCATCAATGACAGAGCTTTCATCAATGACAGAGCTTTCATCAATGACAGAGCTTCCATCAATGACAGAGCTTTCATCAATGACAGAGCTTTCATCAATGACAGAGCTTTCATCAATGACAGAGCTTCCATCAATGACAGAGCTTTCATCAATGACAGAGCTTTCATCAATGACAGAGCTTTCATCAATGACAGAGCTTTCATCAATGACAGAGCTTCATCAATGACAGAGCTTTCATCAATGACAGAGCTTTCATCAATGACAGAGCTTCCATCAATGACAGAGCTTTCATCAATGACAGAGCTTTCATCAATGACAGAGCTTTCATCAATGACAGAGCTTCCATCAATGACAGAGCTTTCATCAATGACAGAGCTTTCATCAATGACAGAGCTTCATCAATGACAGAGCTTTCATCAATGACAGAGCTTTCATCAATGACAGAGCTTCCATCAATGACAGAGCTTCCATCAATGACAGAGCTTTCATCAATGACAGAGCTTTCATCAATGACAGAGCTTCCATCAATGACAGAGCTTTCATCAATGACAGAGCTTCCATCAATGACAGAGCTTTCATCAATGACAGAGCTTTCATCAATGACAGAGCTTTCATCAATGACAGAGCTTTCATCAATGACAGAGCTTCCATCAATGACAGAGCTTTCATCAATGACAGAGCTTCCATCAATGACAGAGCTTTCATCAATGACAGAGCTTTCATCAATGACAGAGCTTTCATCAATGACAGAGCTTTCATCAATGACAGAGCTTCCATCAATGACAGAGCTTTCATCAATGACAGAGCTTCCATCAATGACAGAGCTTTCATCAATGACAGAGCTTTCATCAATGACAGAGCTTTCATCAATGACAGAGCTTTCCTCAATGACAGAGCTTCCATCAATGACAGAGCTTTCATCAATGACAGAGCTTCCATCAATGACAGAGCTTTCATCAATGACAGAGCTTTCATCAATGACAGAGCTTCCATCAATGACAGAGCTTTCATCAATGACAGAGCTTTCATCAATGACAGAGCTTTCATCAATGACAGAGCTTTCCTCAATGACAGAGCTTCATCAATGACAGAGCTTTCATCAATGACAGAGCTTCCATCAATGACAGAGCTTTCATCAATGACAGAGCTTCCATCAATGACAGAGCTTTCATCAATGACAGAGCTTCCATCAATGACAGAGCTTTCATCAATGACAGAGCTTTCATCAATGACAGAGCTTTCCTCAATGACAGAGCTTCCATCAATGACAGAGCTTTCATCAATGACAGAGCTTCCATCAATGACAGAGCTTTCATCAATGACAGAGCTTTCATCAATGACAGAGCTTTCCTCAATGACAGAGCTTCCATCAATGACAGAGCTTTCATCAATGACAGAGCTTTCATCAATGACAGAGCTTTCATCAATGACAGAGCTTTCATCAATGACAGAGCTTTCATCAATGACAGAGCTTTCATCAATGACAGAGCTTTCATCAATGACAGAGCTTTCATCAATGACAGAGCTTCCATCAATGACAGAGCTTTCATCAATGACAGAGCTTTCATCAATGACAGAGCTTCCATCAATGACAGAGCTTTCATCAATGACAGAGCTTTCATCAATGACAGAGCTTTCATCAATGACAGAGCTTCCATCAATGACAGAGCTTCCATCAATGACAGAGCTTCCATCAATGACAGAGCTTTCATCAATGACAGAGCTTTCATCAATGACAGAGCTTTCATCAATGACAGAGCTTCCATCAATGACAGAGCTTCCATCAATGACAGAGCTTTCATCAATGACAGAGCTTTCATCAATGACAGAGCTTCCATCAATGACAGAGCTTTCCTCAATGACAGAGCTTCCATCAATGACAGAGCTTTCATCAATGACAGAGCTTTCATCAATGACAGAGCTTTCATCAATGACAGAGCTTTCCTCAATGACAGAGCTTCCATCAATGACAGAGCTTTCATCAATGACAGAGCTTTCATCAATGACAGAGCTTTCCTCAATGACAGAGCTTCCATCAATGACAGAGCTTTCATCAATGACAGAGCTTTCATCAATGACAGAGCTTTCATCAATGACAGAGCTTTCCTCAATGACAGAGCTTTCATCAATGACAGAGCTTTCATCAATGACAGAGCTTTCATCAATGACAGAGCTTTCATCAATGACAGAGCTTCCATCAATGACAGAGCTTTCATCAATGACAGAGCTTCCATCAATGACAGAGCTTTCATCAATGACAGAGCTTTCATCAATGACAGAGCTTTCATCAATGACAGAGCTTCCATCAATGACAGAGCTTTCATCAATGACAGAGCTTCATCAATGACAGAGCTTCCATCAATGACAGAGCTTTCATCAATGACAGAGCTTCCATCAATGACAGAGCTTTCATCAATGACAGAGCTTTCATCAATGACAGAGCTTTCATCAATGACAGAGCTTTCCTCAATGACAGAGCTTCCATCAATGACAGAGCTTTCATCAATGACAGAGCTTTCATCAATGACAGAGCTTTCCTCAATGACAGAGCTTCCATCAATGACAGAGCTTTCATCAATGACAGAGCTTTCATCAATGACAGAGCTTCCATCAATGACAGAGCTTTCATCAATGACAGAGCTTTCATCAATGACAGAGCTTTCATCAATGACAGAGCTTTCCTCAATGACAGAGCTTCCATCAATGACAGAGCTTTCATCAATGACAGAGCTTTCATCAATGACAGAGCTTTCCTCAATGACAGAGCTTCCATCAATGACAGAGCTTTCATCAATGACAGAGCTTCCATCAATGACAGAGCTTCCATCAATGACAGAGCTTTCATCAATGACAGAGCTTTCATCAATGACAGAGCTTTCATCAATGACAGAGCTTTCATCAATGACAGAGCTTTCCTCAATGACAGAGCTTCCATCAATGACAGAGCTTTCATCAATGACAGAGCTTTCATCAATGACAGAGCTTCCATCAATGACAGAGCTTTCATCAATGACAGAGCTTTCATCAATGACAGAGCTTTCATCAATGACAGAGCTTTCCTCAATGACAGAGCTTCCATCAATGACAGAGCTTTCATCAATGACAGAGCTTCCATCAATGACAGAGCTTCCATCAATGACAGAGCTTTCATCAATGACAGAGCTTTCATCAATGACAGAGCTTCCATCAATGACAGAGCTTTCATCAATGACAGAGCTTTCCATCAATGACAGAGCTTCCATCAATGACAGAGCTTTCATCAATGACAGAGCTTTCATCAATGACAGAGCTTTCCTCAATGACAGAGCTTCCATCAATGACAGAGCTTTCATCAATGACAGAGCTTTCATCAATGACAGAGCTTCCATCAATGACAGAGCTTTCATCAATGACAGAGCTTTCATCAATGACAGAGCTTTCATCAATGACAGAGCTTTCCTCAATGACAGAGCTTTCATCAATGACAGAGCTTTCCTCAATGACAGAGCTTCCATCAATGACAGAGCTTTCATCAATGACAGAGCTTTCATCAATGACAGAGCTTCCATCAATGACAGAGCTTTCATCAATGACAGAGCTTTCATCAATGACAGAGCTTTCATCAATGACAGAGCTTTCCTCAATGACAGAGCTTCCATCAATGACAGAGCTTTCATCAATGACAGAGCTTTCATCAATGACAGAGCTTTCCTCAATGACAGAGCTTCCATCAATGACAGAGCTTTCATCAATGACAGAGCTTCCATCAATGACAGAGCTTCCATCAATGACAGAGCTTTCATCAATGACAGAGCTTTCATCAATGACAGAGCTTTCATCAATGACAGAGCTTTCATCAATGACAGAGCTTTCCTCAATGACAGAGCTTCCATCAATGACAGAGCTTTCATCAATGACAGAGCTTTCATCAATGACAGAGCTTCCATCAATGACAGAGCTTCCATCAATGACAGAGCTTTCATCAATGACAGAGCTTCCATCAATGACAGAGCTTTCATCAATGACAGAGCTTTCATCAATGACAGAGCTTTCATCAATGACAGAGCTTTCCTCAATGACAGAGCTTCCATCAATGACAGAGCTTTCATCAATGACAGAGCTTTCATCAATGACAGAGCTTTCCTCAATGACAGAGCTTCCATCAATGACAGAGCTTTCATCAATGACAGAGCTTTCATCAATGACAGAGCTTCCATCAATGACAGAGCTTTCATCAATGACAGAGCTTTCATCAATGACAGAGCTTTCATCAATGACAGAGCTTTCCTCAATGACAGAGCTTCCATCAATGACAGAGCTTTCATCAATGACAGAGCTTTCATCAATGACAGAGCTTTCCTCAATGACAGAGCTTCCATCAATGACAGAGCTTTCATCAATGACAGAGCTTCCATCAATGACAGAGCTTCATCAATGACAGAGCTTTCATCAATGACAGAGCTTTCATCAATGACAGAGCTTTCATCAATGACAGAGCTTTCATCAATGACAGAGCTTTCCTCAATGACAGAGCTTCCATCAATGACAGAGCTTTCATCAATGACAGAGCTTTCATCAATGACAGAGCTTCCATCAATGACAGAGCTTTCATCAATGACAGAGCTTTCATCAATGACAGAGCTTTCATCAATGACAGAGCTTTCCTCAATGACAGAGCTTCCATCAATGACAGAGCTTTCATCAATGACAGAGCTTCCATCAATGACAGAGCTTCCATCAATGACAGAGCTTTCATCAATGACAGAGCTTTCATCAATGACAGAGCTTCCATCAATGACAGAGCTTTCATCAATGACAGAGCTTTCATCAATGACAGAGCTTCCATCAATGACAGAGCTTCCATCAATGACAGAGCTTCCATCAATGACAGAGCTTCCATCAATGACAGAGCTTCCATCAATGACAGAGCTTCCATCAATGACAGAGCTTTCATCAATGACAGAGCTTTCATCAATGACAGAGCTTTCCTCAATGACAGAGCTTCCATCAATGACAGAGCTTTCATCAATGACAGAGCTTTCATCAATGACAGAGCTTCCATCAATGACAGAGCTTTCATCAATGACAGAGCTTTCATCAATGACAGAGCTTTCATCAATGACAGAGCTTTCCTCAATGACAGAGCTTTCATCAATGACAGAGCTTTCCTCAATGACAGAGCTTCCATCAATGACAGAGCTTCCATCAATGACAGAGCTTTCATCAATGACAGAGCTTTCATCAATGACAGAGCTTTCATCAATGACAGAGCTTTCCTCAATGACAGAGCTTCCATCAATGACAGAGCTTTCATCAATGACAGAGCTTTCATCAATGACAGAGCTTTCCTCAATGACAGAGCTTCCATCAATGACAGAGCTTTCATCAATGACAGAGCTTCCATCAATGACAGAGCTTTCATCAATGACAGAGCTTTCATCAATGACAGAGCTTTCATCAATGACAGAGCTTCCATCAATGACAGAGCTTTCATCAATGACAGAGCTTCCATCAATGACAGAGCTTTCATCCATGACAGAGCTTTCATCAATGACAGAGCTTTCATCAATGACAGAGCTTCCATCAATGACAGAGCTTTCATCAATGACAGAGCTTTCATCAATGACAGAGCTTTCATCAATGACAGAGCTTCCATCAATGACAGAGCTTTCATCAATGACAGAGCTTCCATCAATGACAGAGCTTTCATCAATGACAGAGCTTTCATCAATGACAGAGCTTTCATCAATGACAGAGCTTCCATCAATGACAGAGCTTTCATCCATGACAGAGCTTTCATCAATGACAGAGCTTTCATCAATGACAGAGCTTCCATCAATGACAGAGCTTTCATCAATGACAGAGCTTCCATCAATGACAGAGCTTTCATCAATGACAGAGCTTTCATCAATGACAGAGCTTTCATCAATGACAGAGCTTTCATCAATGACAGAGCTTTCATCAATGACAGAGCTTTCCTCAATGACAGAGCTTTCATCAATGACAGAGCTTTCCTCAATGACAGAGCTTCCATCAATGACAGAGCTTTCATCAATGACAGAGCTTCCATCAATGACAGAGCTTCCATCAATGACAGAGCTTTCATCAATGACAGAGCTTTCATCAATGACAGAGCTTCCATCAATGACAGAGCTTTCATCAATGACAGAGCTTTCATCAATGACAGAGCTTTCATCAATGACAGAGCTTCCATCAATGACAGAGCTTCCATCAATGACAGAGCTTCCATCAATGACAGAGCTTTCATCAATGACAGAGCTTTCATCAATGACAGAGCTTTCATCAATGACAGAGCTTTCATCAATGACAGAGCTTCCATCAATGACAGAGCTTCCATCAATGACAGAGCTTCCATCAATGACAGAGCTTCCATCAATGACAGAGCTTTCCTCAATGACAGAGCTTCCATCAATGACAGAGCTTTCATCAATGACAGAGCTTTCATCAATGACAGAGCTTCCATCAATGACAGAGCTTTCATCAATGACAGAGCTTCCATCAATGACAGAGCTTCCATCAATGACAGAGCTTCCATCAATGACAGAGCTTCCATCAATGACAGAGCTTTCATCAATGACAGAGCTTTCATCAATGACAGAGCTTTCATCAATGACAGAGCTTCCATCAATGACAGAGCTTCCATCAATGACAGAGCTTCCATCAATGACAGAGCTTCCATCAATGACAGAGCTTTCCTCAATGACAGAGCTTCCATCAATGACAGAGCTTTCATCAATGACAGAGCTTTCATCAATGACAGAGCTTCCATCAATGACAGAGCTTTCATCAATGACAGAGCTTTCATCAATGACAGAGCTTTCATCAATGACAGAGCTTTCATCAATGACAGAGCTTTCATCAATGACAGAGCTTTCCTCAATGACAGAGCTTTCATCAATGACAGAGCTTTCCTCAATGACAGAGCTTCCATCAATGACAGAGCTTTCATCAATGACAGAGCTTCCATCAATGACAGAGCTTCCATCAATGACAGAGCTTTCATCAATGACAGAGCTTTCATCAATGACAGAGCTTCCATCAATGACAGAGCTTTCATCAATGACAGAGCTTTCATCAATGACAGAGCTTTCATCAATGACAGAGCTTTCATCAATGACAGAGCTTTCCTCAATGACAGAGCTTCCATCAATGACAGAGCTTCCATCAATGACAGAGCTTTCATCAATGACAGAGCTTTCATCAATGACAGAGCTTTCATCAATGACAGAGCTTCATCAATGACAGAGCTTCCATCAATGACAGAGCTTTCCTCAATGACAGAGCTTCCATCAATGACAGAGCTTTCATCAATGACAGAGCTTTCATCAATGACAGAGCTTTCATCAATGACAGAGCTTTCATCAATGACAGAGCTTTCATCAATGACAGAGCTTCCATCAATGACAGAGCTTTCCTCAATGACAGAGCTTCCATCAATGACAGAGCTTTCATCAATGACAGAGCTTCCATCAATGACAGAGCTTTCATCAATGACAGAGCTTCCATCAATGACAGAGCTTTCATCAATGACAGAGCTTTCATCAATGACAGAGCTTTCATCAATGACAGAGCTTCCATCAATGACAGAGCTTTCATCAATGACAGAGCTTTCATCAATGACAGAGCTTTCATCAATGACAGAGCTTTCATCAATGACAGAGCTTTCCTCAATGACAGAGCTTCCATCAATGACAGAGCTTTCATCAATGACAGAGCTTCCATCAATGACAGAGCTTCCATCAATGACAGAGCTTTCATCAATGACAGAGCTTTCATCAATGACAGAGCTTCCATCAATGACAGAGCTTCCATCAATGACAGAGCTTCCATCAATGACAGAGCTTTCATCAATGACAGAGCTTTCATCAATGACAGAGCTTTCATCAATGACAGAGCTTTCATCAATGACAGAGCTTCCATCAATGACAGAGCTTCCATCAATGACAGAGCTTCCATCAATGACAGAGCTTCCATCAATGACAGAGCTTTCCTCAATGACAGAGCTTCCATCAATGACAGAGCTTTCATCAATGACAGAGCTTTCATCAATGACAGAGCTTTCATCAATGACAGAGCTTTCATCAATGACAGAGCTTCCATCAATGACAGAGCTTCCATCAATGACAGAGCTTCCATCAATGACAGAGCTTTCATCAATGACAGAGCTTCCATCAATGACAGAGCTTTCATCAATGACAGAGCTTCCATCAATGACAGAGCTTCCATCAATGACGATGGCCATAATAACAACAACGGCACCTTTACCAACACCGGCACCATCGCCACCTCCAATGACGCCAACACCAGCAGCACCAGCACCGACAGCGCAAGTTCCAGTAACAGCAAGAGCGGTGGCAGCGACACCAACACCAACAGACACAGCACCGCCAACACCCGACCACGGAGATACATCGGCTGTTCTGAAAACTTATTCAAACAACGCTTCTCCAACCACAGATCCCTCTTCAGGATACCGGAAAGGAGTTTCGCCAGGACTTTAGCCAGCCATGCATGGCAGCTGATAGACGACGGGATTCCATATACAATATCATGGAGAATCCTAGAAAATCCAGGCTTCTACATAAACGGGACCAATAACAGTAAACTATGCATAGCAGAACGGGAAAGGATCCTAAAGGACTCCCTCGACCCAGGGAATATCCTTAATTTCAGAACGGAGGTCTTCGGATAGTGATTACAGTGTAGCATGAAACTCAGAAAGGACAGCCGTCTTTGATATAATAAATATATCTTTCCTCACTAAGCAGCTTATTGAGCTCGTTCTATATCCGATAATATTTACGATGTAAAAAATATATATTCTAATATACTTTACAAATCTTACATAACTACACATATACATAAGTGAATGCATGCATCCATGCATACATACATGCATACATACATACATACATAGATACATACATACATATACACACACACGCATACATACATAAATACATACATACATACATGCACATATACATACATGTTTTCTACATTTCGCAAAAGCGCCTGCTACCTTAATTTCTGCCATTGAGAGGCTCACATGTATATATGTGTATGTATATATATATATATGTATATATATATACATACATACATACATATATATATTACCTCTCTCCCCCTATCCCCTTCCTCCTACTTTCTTCCTCCTACTCCCTTCCTCCTATTCCCTCCCACCCACCTCTCCTCTCTTGCTCGGGCTCCTACTTCTTTTTACTTCTCTTCACCCCTACTCTCTTTCTCTCTCCTCTCTTTCTCTCTTCTCTCATACCCACCTTCCCCTTCCCCTTCATCGTCAACCCTCCCTCATAAACCCACCCCATCCCACCCCATGCCTTACAGTCCATCCCCTACACCCTCTCCCACATACCCTACCCTACCCCACCTCCAGCCTAACCCACACCCCACCCGTGCTTTCCCCATCTCGCCTCCCCCACCTCCCATCTCCATCACACCACACCACGCTACACTATACCACACCACACATCACATCACAACACACCACCACGCACACACCAGCACTGACCAATTCCATCCCCACATTTTCACACCTTCACACCTACATACACACACGCATACGTCAAGATTACCAGCATTTTCTCACACACATGCACCTTCGTTTTAGGATCACTACTACTTTGTTATTTCCCCCTTCTTTTTAACTCTCCTGTGTGACCCTTCTGTCCGGCATTCGCCATGATAGATCGCTGACCACTACACACATTTTTTCTCTCCTTGTTTCTCTCCTTGTTTCTTTCCGTGTTCCTTTCTGTAGAAAAGCGTAGGCTCGAAATGTTAAAGACTTTCTCAATTCCCGAGCGTTATACTAATGCATCTATTTATTTTCAACACCACCTGTCTTCGTCTGTTGAATTTTTGTGAATATATATATATATATATATATATATATATATATATATATATATATATATATCTGTAAAAATATGTGAAACTTATTCAGTAGCCATGATAAAACTCCCACCCTGGCATCCGAAACTCGGAGTTTTATCATGGCTACTGAATAAGTGTCACATATTTTTACAGATAAATTCCTCTATTTACATAATATCGAGGTCTCTTTCTTTCTTTTGTTGTCCTTCCTATCAATATATATATATATATATATATATATATATATATGTATGTATGTATATAGAATAGAACAAACATATCAAAACTGGAAGTCTTTGTAGTTGTATGCTGTCAACTTAATGTCAAGGCCGACAGGAAGCGGTGCAGCTTCCTAGGTCTAATCAACAGTAGTATTATTCCCTTCAGGGGACTGTCACATTAAGTTGACAGCATACAACTACTTCATCGTATCACTACTGCATAAATCTCTCTGAGAGATTTAGAAATGTATTATTTCTGGAAGTCTTTGGCAAAATATTTCGCATTACTCAAGGATATTTATTTCATAACAAAGAGTAAAAACAAACTATATGCTTTATTTATACTTTATATTTTATTCTTTATTATGGAGGAAATATCTTCCAAATAAAGCAAATGCCTTACTTGTCCGTCTCTCATTTTTTTTAATGTTTACACCCGCTGAATCAGGTTCCGCTTTTAGCCCCTTTGGATAGGTAGTTTCAACACCTCCTTCTCATTTGCGTTTCAATCCGGAGTTTTAGAGGTAAACCGATCTAAGCACTCATTGTGCGTACCTATTAATATACGCCAATCGACGTATACTACTTGTATCTCCTCGCTCTCTCCACCTTCTCTCCCCCTCTCTCTCTCTATCAATCTATCTATCTATCTATCTATCTATCTATCTATCTATCTATCTATCTATCTATCTATCTATCTATATATATATATATATATATGTACACACACATACACACACATACACAGATACATACATTAACATGAATGTGTTTGTGTGTGTGTGTGTGTGTACTGATGAAACATAACATTATTCTCTTCAACTGTTCGTGCCGATAATATTGGATAAATAATTGAATAAGTACAAAAATAAGACATGATAATTGAATTATGGAATACACTAATGGTTGATTCCAATTTCAATCTAATAATAAATTATAATGATTGACATTCAACGGAAAGATAATATGATGAATTTCATTGGCAAATTGGCAAATAGTATGAAATTTTAATACATAATTTAAAGTAACAAAAAATTTTCGTCGTTTATTTTATAATGGCCTTCGTCGCACCGGTGTTCTTCTCTGCCTGGTGGATTTCTGCTGTTTCGGTGCCGATCAATTTCGCATAGCACTCAGTAATCGAATTAACCGAATGTATGTTTCGTGTTGGCAATGGCGCCGAGTAATCATGTAACCGAATCTGATTCTGGCGCTTTTACCATTGACCCTTGTCTGTGAGTCAAGTACATCACTGAACAAGGAATATGGCACCGATCGATTTAGTTATGTTTCAGTAATTTCTGACAAATAATGATTGTTCAATGTATAATCTAATTGGAACCGTTTGTCTATTTGTCTTCCATTTGTCTATGGTTGACGCCAATAGCAATGACATCTTTGCTCGTAGTTGTTAGTCGTACATCACATCTGCCAGCGACTTTCTGCCCTGGATGAGTGTAGAACGGTACAAAAAAAAAAACTGACTAAAAAAGTCAAAAAGAAAGGAACTGATTGTCCTGTCTCCGTAGACTGACTTTTATGGTAGGTTTATCAAATTTCTTGTTTGATTGTTTGAACAAAGTGATCTGCTTTATCGTTTGATAGCGGGTTAAAAACAAGTGATGTTAAATGTTAAGTACTTATTTGATTTTAGCTTGTTTGAATTTAGATGTTGTAAACAAAATTCCATTGATGGTCATCCATGTTTTGGAAAATCTTTCACTGTTAAAAATTCTACTGTCGGTATTCAATTTTTAGTTGTTGATGTTCTCTAAGTCACATATAGATATTTCGAGAACGAATTAATGACAACAATACTCACACTTTATCGCGAAGTCGGTATAAATTCGTTGCCATAGTCCAGATGTTTTTGCAAGCCTTTTTTATTATTTATCAGGTACATAAACAACTGATGACTTGCTGAACATGTTTTGTCTTTTAAAAAAAGCATCATATTGATATGGATTGCATTTTCGGTCAATAGCAGCATTTATGGCTAATTTATTTCGATCATTCTATGCCACAGTGACCTTCATGCAATTAAGTTCGAATTTTATTGTGTAATATTTCCGTAATAATTACTATAGAAAAGGTGGACAGCAGCAGCAGCAGCAAGAACTACAACAATAACAACAATAACAATAAATTTCCGTAATAATTAATTGCATCACTTTTTATACAATATTCTCTTAGATGTTCGTTTCCAATATTTAGTTTTTCCGGCCAACCATTATCGACGAATTGTTTAATTCAAATAATATCGATATTAGGCTTCATGGATGATTCCATTTCTTTAGTAGTAAGCGGCATTTCATTAGAACTTTCATCAATAATTTGAAGCATTTCGAATCCAAACAGAATGTGATTTTTATGACTTTCTCAAAATCGTAATCGGCTTAGATGGGAAAATTTGAAAATGTATCAGTAATTTCGTGTTGCTTCGAAGTGTTATACCGTACTGCATATTTATATTACGCCAATAACATCGCTCAACGTTCCAGTATTGTTAACCGGTGAGAATATTTGTATTAGTGGTTTTAAAATGCTGTTCTTTTAGAATTTGATCAAATTTATGAAGACCGAATATAATAGGTAATCCCTTTTTTATTTCTAAAAATCTCCATTCATTTGCATTCAGTATTTTAGATGCACGAGAACCAATGGACGTCCAAATCCATTTTCACATTGTATCAGAACCATTCTCATAACGACTGGCAATGCTTCTTACTTCCAAAGTTAATGACATAATCTCTGTGGCTTCAGATATTGGTAATTTCAATTAACCAGAATATTGTTGATAGCCATCTGATAATTTAAATGGTTCATTCTTGTTTTGTTAGATTGTACGCAGGTGCTATAAAGTTTGCGATACTCTTAATGAACTTTCGTAACAAATAATTTTCGCAGAGTTTGGAATTTTTTTACCTTTTAGTCAATGATATCGACCTCAGTACGTATTTCTTAAAAATCTGGTTGTCATTCTATTGGTCACTTTAGCCGAACCGGGTGTCAATACAAGGCTCACAGGCGTGGCTGTGTGGTAAGACGCTTGCTTCCCAACCACATGGTTCCGAGTTCAGTCCCACTGTGTGGCACCTTGGGCAAGTGTCTTCTACTATATTCTTGGGCCGACCAAAGCCTTGTGAGTGGATTTAGTAGACAAAACTTAAAGAAACCCATTGTATATATATGTATATTGTTACGACCTGGTGGCTATAACCCGAATTTACACAACTAAGAATGATGGGGTGAGCCCAAAACAACAACACAGCATGAAGGTTTTTTGTAAAATATTGTTAACAATTAAGTGTCAGCATAAAAAACAGCCTACATTCAAAACAAATATTATACGAACAAAAGTAAATTAATGCTACACAAGACGTGCAGTCAAAATATTTATAAAGGTAATATATATATATATATATATATATATATATATATATATATATATATATATAGTTCAGAAATTCGGAATCAGAAACCCGGCTTCAACTTGATTTCACAAATTTGGATTCGTAACTCTGGACTTACAAATTTTGGTTTCACCAAAATTGGCCTCACAAAAAAGTTTTAAAAAAATATGGATTCCGAAAATTTGGATTTCATAAAATCTGGCTTCACATATTCGGTTTTCGAACCTTGGATGGTTTATTGTTTACACTATTTACATTTGACGGATATTTATCCTCATCTTGTTTGTTGTTAACACAACGTTTTGGTTGATATACCCTCCAGCCTTCATCAGGTGTCTTGGGTATTTTTCGATGTTGTTGTTGTTGTTATTATTATTATCATCATCATCATCATCATCATCATCATCATCATCATTATTATTATTATTATTATTATTATTATTATTATTATTATTATTATTATTATTATTATTATTATTATTATTATTATTATTATTATTCATGTCACTGCCTGGAATCGAACTCTGGTTGTCATTCTATTGGTCACTTTAGCCGAACCGGGTGTCAATACAAGGCCCACAAGCGTGGCTGTGTGGTAAGACGCTTGCTTCCCAACCACATAGTTCTGAGTTCACACAGATACATATATACATGCATGTGTGTGTGTGAATGAGAGTAGTATACCTGTGTGCATTTGGGAGTAGTGTGCATGTGATTGTATTTGCATTCGGAAAAGAAGATGGATAGCTTACCTTATAAAATATTTGTACAGAGTGAGGTGGGGTGATTGATATAAACACTCAGTACATTATTAACTCAGTCAATAACCTGCATCAACATTTTTGGAACACATTTGTGTGCTTGTGTGTGTTAGCAGCGTATATGTATGTAAGGACAAACAAGTGCACATACGTTTATAAGTACAAACTTATAAGTACGCACGCACGCACGCACGCACGCACGCACGCACACACACTTACTCACATATGCTCACTCGCATACAAACACAGACATACATATATATGAAGAGAGAGAGAGAAAAAGAGAGAGAAAAGAAAGTGCGAGAGAACATAGCGTAATACAGAATACCTAAACATGTTTACTCTTGATAAATGTATAGCTATGTAATAGAAAATTGTGAAAAAATTGAGATGATGCGAAAACATCACATTGTTCTCTTAAGTAACAAAAACATAACTGTGGATCAGATTGTTTCAAGGTAATTGAACCCTGTCAAAAAAGATGTACATAATTCCTCTAAAAATCTGAATCAAAATAGCAGGGGCTTACCACGCTATAACATTAACACTAGTCCTTTCCATATAATGTCTGTGGTCAGGTAGTAAATTAATAATATAAATTTGTATAGAGTGCTCCGCATTTCGGAATAAGTCTAATAAGTGTAATGTAAATAACTATATAGTTATTTACTTGAAAGCTTTAGCTGTAGGGATTGAGAAGTTATGTAGTGGAATTGCCGGAATGTTGCAGTAACGATGCATGCCTTCTATTTGAGTGTGTTATTTTAGAAATGATGTCATCTAGGCAAGAACAGTTAACGTTGTTATTATGTGCGTTGAAAAGTGTGTGGTAATGTATGAAGTTGGAAAGTGGTGCCTACAAGTGATGAAAAGTTCCCTACAATATTTGTATTGGCGTCTAAAATGTGGAGGGATTCAATTAGGTTACTTTATGCCTACTGGTTTTATTTGGGCTCCTGGTTTTATTTGGGCTCCTGGTTCAGTAGGATGTTTATAAAAACTAAACTCCAAGGCTCCATTATTGTAGAGGACTGACTTGTTAAAAACTTTATGAATAGCTCTTATCTGTCTTATAATCTAATGTAATGTTTGGGAAATTAGCTATTGGTAGATTTGCAAATATATAATTCTTTACGCCTATTACTTAAAATATACCTTTTAGTTTTTTTAAAAATCTAATCGCGGAGAGGGTACCAAACCGTCATTACTATATAAACTTGAGATGTGAAAGACGGTTCAGCTCCTGCCCGTGTTGAAGATGAAAAGTTCTTCGAGATCAACCACTTCTTATGGAGATGTCAAGCAACGGATCTCCCTCTTTTTTGACTCAGCAGGAACTGTTACAAGGCGGTGAGCTGGCAGAAACGTTAGCGCGCCGGGCGAAATGCTTAGCGGTATTTCGTCTGCCATTACGTTCTGAGTTCAAATTCCGCCGAGGTTGACTTTACTTTTCATCCTTTCGGGGTCGAAAATTAAGTACCAGTTATGCACAGGAGTCGATGTAATCAACTTAATCTATTTGTCTGTTCTTGTTTGTCCCCCTCTATGTTTAGCCCCTTGTGGGCAATAGAGAAATAAGGAACTGTTACAACTTGATTATGACTTCTCGGCATTAATTATTGTTCTAGTATTTGGCTCAATGATCGCAGCGAATCTCTTTCCCAGCCACAAGCATACGCTAAAACTTCTTTAAAAAAAGAGAATTGAGCATAGTTGCTAATAATATCTCCGATATTATTAATCAGAAAATTAGAAGCGCAATAAAATTAATGCAATAGAACTAACTATTCCGTAATCGGTATTGAAAATGAAAGCCAACTGCAGATTCAACCAAACTGATATAATAAACTTTGTTTACTATCTAGCCATATCGAAATCATTTTTTTCTGAAAGCTCTGAACTGCAGGATTGATAACTTACAACATTATAGAGACTGCAGTGGTATATGAAACTGTCGGTTCTGTCTCTGTAAGAAACGGCTAATTCCAAAATAGCTGTGGACAGCTGAAGGCTGTCTCCAGTTATAAAAGTCAGGGTGGATCAACGAGTTAACTCTTTTGCAAAAGATAATTTCAATGGAGCTGCTACCCTACGACTCATTAGTAACTTGTACTCTAGTCTCTCCTTCCAGTAACTCACAATAATAGCCTGCAACAATTATTCTTTATCTGATAACCAATGTTATCAGCGGTTAATAAGGAGACACCTTCCAAGCCAGTTATGCTAATGCTTAACTTACTGCAGACACTTCATGGATTAGACATGCGATCTCATGTCTATGATACTCTGAGGAATAGTCGTAAAGTCAGTAACTATTCATTTGACAAAATAAACTCTTCATAGTATTCAAGGCTCTATTCTTCGGTATAGAAACACGCACACACAAACACATGTGCCCGAACACACACCATAATATAAAGAATGAAAGAAACATATCGTAGAAAAGATATTAAATTGCATTGAATAGAGCAGATGTTTTCTGATTTCTCTGCGATCTCTTGAGTAGTAAATATAATTTGATATGAGTTTAAGACAATATCCAATTATCACAGAGTGTGGTAAAACACATATACACACATATATAAATGCACGTAGATAATGATATAGAAAAAGATATAAAAATATATATGCGTTTAAGCATATATATATATATATATATATATATATATATATATATATATATATATATATATAAATGTATATCCATATATATGATGCATTCATATGTATGAATGCATATATACATATATATATATATATATATATATATATATATAGTAGACACACAGGCGCGCGCGCACACAAACACACATGTATAAAGAGAAAGAGAGAGAGAGAGAAGAGAAAGACAAAGGTACAGACAGATAGATAGACAGATAGAGATAAATAGATAGAGATAAATAGATAGATAGATAGATAGATAGATAGATAGATAGATAGATAGATAGACAGATAGAGATAGATAGAGAAAGAGAGAGAGAGAGAGAGAGAGAGAGAGAGAGAGAGAGAGAGAGAGAGAGAGGGAGGGACAATACCCAATATTGAAGGAATGTTATCTAAATATGTGAATTGGTCGTAATTAGGTTCTGTCCTTCATTCAAAAGACTTGAGAGAACAATTATGTTACTGGAAAACAAATTATGCAAACACATGTGCTTATACGCCTATAGTTGTACGTTTGTTCTGTGAATGTGTTTACATTCTGAACGTAGGAGTATGTGTACACGCCTACTTATTTGTGTTATGCTTTCTTGCATGTGCAAGTTTCTGTGTTTAGACGTATGTTTCCTCTAGATTCTAAAGTACATTTAACTTATGTCCGGACTGACCATTGTAATCTCGGAATGAAATCAACCAACGTTGCTGCTGCCGTTGCTGTTGCTGCGACTGTTAATGCTGCGGCTGGTGCGGCTGGTGTGGTTGGTGCGGCCGCTTATATCATTGTTGTTTAGACCCAGTTCAGTTCTGAATGAACAGATAAACCTACGAAAGAACGCCATTTTATTTACGACTGAAACCTCTCTTTCTTAAATTTTCAGACAGTGTATCTATGAAAATTATATCCAATATGTCCTTCTTTAGCTGCTATTTCTAGCTGGCTGGTTCTTTCGTTATTTCATGTTGTTGCTGTTTATCTTAGTTTGGCTCCAACTGTGTTGACTATGTAAGGGCGTTCCATTTGTGACCACGCTGTTTTGTCTTCTCATATTTTAGATATAATGTATCTAGAACTACATAATCCAGGTCTGTCTTTCATTGTTGCTATTGTTTTTTAGTCCTAGATAGCTGCATTGAAACCATCATGGCCATCCAATCTTATATTCAAATATAGCGTGTCTAGGATTATATATACTATCTTGGCATTGCCGTTTTTAGTCCTGAGTCAGCTCTTTACAAATAGACTTATATTCAAAGACGTTACACGTCGTGATCTCGTCTTCTATTTTCAAACATAGTACGCTGAAATGTGATGTAGTCAATGCATGCTTCTCTTGTTGCCGTTGTTGTTTTTAGCCCAGGTCAACCTCGATGGAGCAGATATTTCCATGGTTGCCGGGTCTTTTATTCAGACATTTCATTATCATCAACTACATTACTCACTTTCGCCCTCCTCTTTTTAAATCTAACGAGTATGATTTGAAAGATATTTCGTTACTATTTTTTTTTGTAGAAGACCTTTTCCCAAGGGTCTATACCTTATTAGAAGATATACTGAGTTATGTGATTTCTAAGCAGACATCTCAATCACACGACAATTCCTGCATCTTTGGGTACCGTTCTAGAGGTTTTCCGATATCCTAGACACAACAATCAAATCTCTCGAATCACATCTACTGTCTTGAATAAAGGAGGATACACAAGACAATATTTTTTTTATTATATTCTTCATTAATTTGGTTTGCAGGTATGGGCTAAATTTCAAATCGTAGGGATTCGGATGAAATGATCTTCTAGCCACTCTCCGAGGTTTAATTTGTAATTGATCATCATCATCAATTTCATTTTGCTGTGTGGTGGTGGTGGTGGGTAATTTGAATTCGCTACACTGAGCGAGCTTTTGAGTTTACGTCTAACAAAATTTCAAAATACATCCAAAGCAATTTCTTTGAGTGGTTGTAACAGTTAATGCAGAAATATATTCAAATATTGACTATATCCACAAAAAGAAGGAAAAAGCAAACAAACGAAAGCTTCCTTTAATTTTCACTCTTTAATTTTGACATTTCCGTTGAAACCAAGTCAACTATTTCTTATGATTATGTAACCCAACAGTAAGTGAAATAGAATAGTTACGGGGGTGGAACACTTCTAACGGAGCTCTACTTCTTAATATTTACATTGATCAACTACATTGATCATGCGACTGTATTGATCAGTTGAAATAAACATTAATTAATAAAATATCTAATTACGTGCAGTGTCCCAAAAATAATGTAAAGTGGATGTAAATTCTTTATTAAACTGATATAGGGTGGAGGCGCAATGGCCCAGTAGTTGGGGCAGCGGACTCGCGGTCATAGGATCGCAGTTTCGATTCCCAGATCGGGCGTTGTGAGTGTTTATTAAGCGAAAACACCTGAAGCTCCACGAGGCTCCGGCAGGGGATGGTGGTGAACCCTGCTGTACTCTTCCACCACAACATTCTCTCACTCTTACTTCCTGTTTCTGTTGTGCCTGTAATTCAAAGGGTCAGCCTTGTCACGCTGAATATCCCTGAGAACTACGTTAAGGGTACATGTGTCTGTGGAGTGCTCAACCACTTGCACGTTAATTTCATGAGCAGGCTGTTCCGTTGATCGATCAACTGGAACCCTCGACGTCATAAGCGACGGAGTGCCAACAACAACAACAACAACAACAACTGATATAGGGTGTCCAGATTGCACAAGTTGCTAGAATAAATATTCATGTATAGTGACCCTTCTTCTCGTCCTTCATTGCCGGCAAATAATGGGTTTTAAAAAGTAACATTCCATCATTGAGTTCTTCATGAAGGAGGGGTGCAGGCTGTCAGACATCCTCAGAAAGTTGCAGGAAGTTTATGGTGATGACACTGCTGACAAGAGTAATGATGTGCACAGATAGGTGAAGAAATTTAAAATAAGAGGAAACCAGCATTGAAGACAAAGCGCGCAGTGGAAAACGTATCAGCCACGACCACTGGAGTGAATCGCCAGCGAGTGGACAAATTGTTTCGCGTGGGCACACGAGTCACTATGCGTGAGTTTGCTACACAGCTGGGCTGTTGTCATAATGGTGAAAGACTTTGGATTTTGGAAAACAGGCATGACACATCGAGAGAGAGAGAGAGATAGAGAGAGAAACTGGAATAAGCAGTAAATGAATTGCACAATACCATCTTAATACGTTCCAAAAGGGAGGCACAATAGCCCAGTGGTTAGGGCAGCAGACTCACGGTCACAGGATCGCGGTTTCGATTCCCAGACCGGGCGTTGTGTTTATTGAGCGAAAACACCTAAAGCTCCACGAGGCTCCGGCAGGGGATGGTGGCGAACCCTGCTGTACTCTTTCACCACAACTTTCTCTCACTCTTTCTTCCTGTTTCTGCTGTACCTGTATTTCAAAAGGTCAGCCTTGTCACGCTGAATATCCCTGAGAACTACGTTAAGGGTAGTTAGTCACCGAGTGCTCAGTCACTTGCACGTTAATTTCGCGAGCAGGCTATTCTGTTGATCGGATCGACTGGAACCCTCGACGTCGTAAGCGACGGAGTGCCAACAACAAACAACAAACGTTCCAAAAGGCTGTTTGACTAGAGATACCCAGGGGCTACACATAATAACAATGAAAAGTTTTATATTTTCTATTCTGTATTTAAAAGCGGCGAGCTGGCAGAAGCGTTAGCACGCCGGGCGAAATGCGCAGAGGCATTTCGTCCGTCTTCAGGTTCCGAGTTGAAATTTTGCCGAGGTCGACTTTGCCTTTCATCCTTTCGGAAATCGATAAAATAAGTACCTATTGAATACTGAGGGTCTATGCGATCGACCATCCTCCTTCCCTCAAATTTCAGGCCATGTGCCTATAATAGAAAGGTTTATTTTTATTCTGTGTTTAAAGGCGGCGAGCAGACAGAATCGCTATCACGTCGAACGAAATGCTTAGAGGCGTTTCATATGGCGTTACGCTCTGAGTTCAAATTCCGACGAGATCAACTTTACCTTTTATTCTTTTGGGTTCGATAAAAGAAGTACCAGCTGAGCACTGGGATCGATGTAATTGACTAGCTGCTCATCTGAAATTTCAGGTCTTGTGCCGATATTAGAAAGAATTATTTTATTCTGTATTTAAAAAGCACCGTGACAACCATCGTGAATCAAAAGGAAAACGACTGTGGAGTTGATTCAGTGATCGAATTCCCATTTCCGATCAAAGTCAATTTCACTTCAATTTTCTAATGAATTTATTGAAATATTGCGGTTCCGTTAAATCTCTTCAAGAAATTTTTCCTCTCTCTCTCTCTCTCTCTTGTCAAAGACACTCTGCTACCAGGAAATATATTGAATTTCAGACTGAATTCCTCTAGTAAATGGCAGTGTAGAAATTCGAATGAAAGAATTAGATATATTAATACATGCACTCATATGTAAATATATATATATATAAATACACACACACATATATCTATGTACGTATGTATGTACGTATGTATGTATGTATGTATGTATATATATATATATATATATATATATATATATATATATACACATACAAATATATACACACAAATACACACACACACACACACACACACACACACACACACACACACACACACACACATATATAAGTATATATGTATGTATGGATGCATATTTAACATATGTAAATATATGTATATGTAATATGATTATGCGAATATGTTTATATATATATATATATATATATATATATATATATATATATATATATATATATATATATATATATATATATACACGCTCATTTATGCAAATATGGTTTCAATGTTGCTGGTGTTCTTTTCTCTCGTTTTTAGCTTACTCTTTTTAACAAATATGTATATGGAGTAATTTTGAATTATTGTATAACTTTTTACTGATTCAGAATATCACTAGTCTCCACTGATTCTACTGTATAACTATGTATGGTTGACTTAAAAGTAGGATTCTGTGTAGATTGGCTCCATCAGTTATGTAGTGTCTCCATTCATACAGATACATATTCAAATACACACACACACACACACACACACACACACTCTCTTTTATTCTTTTGCTATTTTACTTGTTTCAATCATATGACTGTGGCCATGGTGGAGCACCACCTTGAAGGGGCTTAGTCGAACAAATCAACCTCAGGACTTATTCTTTGTAAGCCTACTACTTATTCTCTCGGTATCTTTTCCGAACGGTCAAGTTACGGGGATGTAAACACACCAACACCGGTTGTCACGCGATGATGCGGATGGACAAACTCAGACACAAAGACGCACACACAAATATATATACTTATATAAATATACGACGGGCTTCTTCCAGTTTCCGTCTACCAAATCCATTCACAAGGCTTTGATCGGCCCGACTCTATAGTAGAAGACACTTGCCCAAGGTGCTACGCAGTGGGACTGAACCCGGAACGATGTGGCTGGGAAGGAAGTTTCTTACCACGCAACCACGCCTGCGCGCTATATATATATATAAACATCCCATGGCAAATTTAACTAATTAAAAATATAATAAACAACCTTAATTGATTTAAAAAAACTTATTGGGTTCTAATCACTGTCGTCTACATCTCTTAAACAATCCCGGGTAATCAGGGAGACAGTCGGTTTATATACACAGCAGACCCAGTGTATATAAGTGTTTAATACTTTATTATATGTCAACGGCCTGCGAAGGGGGATCTCAGGTCACACAGTATCTAGGTCTGTTATATGTAAACCTATGAAGTAGATATACAATCATAGCAAATTCAACTGTTTCTCCTAATATATATATATATATATATATATATATATATATATATTTATAATTCTGTCTCTGTTTATTTCCTCGTGTTCCTTTCTGTTGAAGAGCGTAGGCTCGAAACGTAAAAGACATTCTCATGTTCTCGGGCATCAAACTAATACACCTGCTTATTGTTTACACCTGTCTTCGTCTTTTGTTTTTCTGTCAATGTCGACTATATATACATACATACATACATACATACATACATACATACATATATATATATTTGAAGAAAAGCAACAAAAATTCAATAGGTTATAGCAGTACATACGCTTCGTACAAACTTCATTTATTCATGTAGTGAGAACACTACATAAAATGTGCAATGACTAGACTGTTGAATGGCAGCCCAGTCAAGATGGTATTTTCTTTTTCTATTACTCTTGTTTTGGCACACATCTACAAAATGACTTTCTAAAATGTAATTCCATTATGCAGCTGGGGAGTACATTTTCATTGCACATTTTATGTAGTGTTCTCACTACATGAATAAATGAAGTTTGTACGAAACGTACGTACTGCTATAACCTATTGAATTTTTGTTGCTTTTCTTCAAATTTTATTCACCAAATCCCCTGATTTTGTTTTTGGTTTTCACCCTACCAAACATTTTAAGTACCACATTTAATCTATATTATTATTACACACACACACACACACACACACACACACACACACACACATATATATATATATATATATCCATTCTGGAAAGAAGTGTAAGAAGTGGTGAAAGAGACCTGATCAGGATCACCTCCTGGCTCAAGAGGTGTACCTTATAAAATATACAAGAAATGCCCGCGACTACTTCGGAGCCTGTGGACGCTGTTCCGAAAGATCTGGACAGAGGGTATCATCCCACCATACTGGAAGAAGGTAGAAGGATGTGCCAAAAAGAAGAAAACTCTACAGCTCAGAACCATCTTCCATCTGAGTGCTTAGGGGAAAATCTTCTCCTTATTGGCCAAGAGAATGGCTATATAAACACATCTATCCAGAAAGGTGGGGTTTTGGGTTTCTCAGAATGTATGGAACACACTGGAATTCTCATCCAGTTGATTCAGGAGGCCAAGAGAAGTAAAGGTGACTTGTCAGTGGTTTGGCTGGATCGGGAAAATGCATACGAATCAATTCCTCATACTCTCATATATGCAGCCCTTAACTGCTATCATATTCCCCCGTATATTAAGGGAATAATCAGCAGTTACTTTTGATGCGTCCAGTTACGTTCAAGAACAGCCCATTTACAACTCGATGGCAAGACCTTCAGAAAGGAATCATAACTGGTTACACAATTTCCCCCATTCTTTTAATCATGGGTATGAATCGTCTCATATCAACAGCTGATAGAGAAGACCAACAATAGAATCAGGTAGCTGTCAGTACCCAATATGGAGCTTCATGGATGATATTACTGTAACAACTACAACCAATGTGGATGTAGAAAAGATGCTAACTTCACTTGCTTACATGGTGACATGGGCAAGAATGAGGTTTAAGCCCCAAAGTCAAAGAGTATGGTGATCAGTGGGGGAAAAGTAGCCAGCAAAATCAGGCTGCAAGCGCAAGGAGAGGCCATTCTACCAATAGAGGAAAATTCAATTAAATGCCTTGGAAAGATGTTTGACAAGTCGCTCTCAGACAGAAGCAATGTTGCCAATGTTGTGAAGCAAGCAGGGGAGTGGCTGAGGAGGATTGATTGATCAGGGCTTCCAGGAAAGTACAGGGCATGGCTCTACCAACACGGACTGCTTCCAAGACTCATATGGTTATTGACATTGTATGGTATTCCGATGGTAAGTTGTGGAAAAGGTGGCGAGGGAGGTAAATAATGCCCCCGAAGATGTTTAAGTGTTCCTCCAAGCTTCACTTCAAAAAGTCTGTATATAAGATCTGGATAGCTACAACTTCCCCTGTCATCTGTAGTGGAGGAATTCAAAGTAGAAAAATGTAATGTTGTAATGATGTACAGAGACTCGAAGCTCGTGATTGTCAGACATGCAGGTATTACAACAAGGTCTGGATGAAAGTGGGTAACTAGCGCCGCAGTAGTTCAGGCTGAAGGCATGATGGAGTAACGGGACAACATTGGAGTTACGTGCAGGGGCCGCCAGTGTCTCAGTTCTTCCTATTTCCAACAATGGAAGAAGGCAGAAATCAGGGAGAGGTGGGCCATGATCCAGGAAGCAGTGAGGTATCAGGAAGAAGAAACAAGAAAATCAAGAGCTGTGGGGCTGGTATTTCAGGGTGCATTGGACTAAATGGGACCTCCCTAAGAGAAGAGAAGGTACTAGCAATTTAGGGTGGAGTGAAAATAAAATAAATTGTAAAAATCGAAAATACCCGAGGCCTAAAATGTTGCTATATTTGATTACTAGAAAAATGCTAAATTTTCGCTCAAGGGCATTTATTAACTCAAGCCCCCTAAACTACGAAAATGGGGGATTTTTGTAAATTTTTTACAATAGCGCTAAACAAGAGTAATGTTCACCTATCTGTGCACATCATTACTCTTGGAATTTATGTCAACACTCTCTCTATTCAGTATTGTTTATTATTCAATGCAAAGAAAATGATGACAGACAGATAGATAGACAGATAGAGATAGATAGATAGATAGATAAATAGATAGATAGATAGATGGATAGATAGAGAGAGAGAGGGGTGAACAGTCCCCAATAGTGAAGGAATGTTATCTAAATATGAAAATCCGTTTATTTGTTCGGAAGTCATGTACTTTTTTATTGATGAATATTTGCGGTTTTAAGTTTGCAATAATGCATGGTGGAATCATAACTGATGATAATGTTCAACAAAACGCAAGAACATGCATGCACACTCACATCCTCATGCAAGTCAGAATTTTATATTTGTATAACAGATTTTTGTTATATTTAATGTACATATTCTTTTATATTGTATATAAAGTTGAAGAGAAAGGTGGGCGAGAGGTTTCAGCAGAATTTTTCAATGTAATGTTTCTAATGTAAATTATACATTCCTCGAAATGTCAACCTCATTATTGCTACGAAGATTAAGTGTCGAGACTGTATGCTGCAAGAAGAAACCTCGCTGAAAACACACACAGAAATGTATGTATGTGCATATATATATATATATATATATATATATATATATATATATATATA